>NW_028258312.1:13333333-13636363 GCF_053883595.1 Heterocephalus glaber | reverse complement strand
TAGTCAGTGGCCAGTTTTTCTATCCAGGTTCTACTCAGAAGGTATAGATGTGTGGTCATTGTGGAGGCTGAAGTAGTAACAACAGTAGCAGCATCAGAAGAAAAAAATAGCTATAACAGCAGTAACCAGTTTTCTCAACCTATTTACAGTTGCACTTACACTTAAACTAATTGCAACTTTTGCTCTAACAAGTCTAGGGATTTTCTAAGATTAAATTATTTTCCTTAAAGTTTTTCTTATTGAAACAGCTGAAGTAGTTTCTGTTTCTGAAGTTGAATCCTGAGTCACACATGTACGCGTGCGCACACACACACACACACACACACATATTAGAAATAGAATGCATGGTGTGTGTGAATATGTGACCATGCGTGTGGTCAAATGTGAAATTGCATTCTTGTTTTACCACAAATTTATCTCTTCAACTTGCTAAACTGCAATATTCTCCACTTATAATATTTATAAAAGATGTTTTATATTATTGTAAGGAGGCAGGTATGAGATATTTTTAAGATGCCTGTACCAGATCATAGCAGTAAATAAACTGAGACAGGCAAAGTGGAGCAATTGTTATCATGATATGAAAACTGAAGTTAAACAATAAGTAAACTAGTTTCTATAAAATTTAAATATTTTTGTGTTTTATACATTTTTTTCAGTTTTCTGACTTTCAGGAGGTACATTAAAAGACAATAAAAGAGCAAAAACAGATGTGAAATCTTCATGAGTTCCAGAATATCATTAGGACAGGTAATAAGTAAACTAAAGACAGTAAACAGGAAAATACACTTAGATTAGTAAATAGAGTTTTGTTAATGTGTGCACAAATGGCTTGTATTACTAGAGAGTAAACAATATTCAACTTAGATGTGATAATTGAAATGAATATTCATTGCATTCATGGAAAATGGAGTAGTTTTAGGTAAATTATTTCATTTTAGTATGACAGAAGCTAATCAAGATATAGGTGTTATTCTGAGTGAATTAAAATGAATTTGTCTAAATATTCAATTTGTTTGTAAATGAACTATTTGTTCAAAAAGATTTTTCTTAATTTCAAAAATCTTTCCACTAGAAAAAATATTTTTCTCTATTTGTATAATCCACATTTTCCTTCATTTTGAACATCTGCATGAATTGAATTTGTTTGAATTGATTTCACTATAAATATATTTTACAGAAGTATTTACTTGTTTTTAAAAATATATTCTCTTTAGTTGATATACTAAATGAAGGAAAATAAGATGACAATTTAGAAATTCTTTCACAATCATAACATGCAAATGTAAATATATTTTCTTAAGTTACACTAAGATGGTCTTTTATGGTAAGCGGCTAAAACAAGTTTGAAAACTGAGCTCTTTAATGATTGACTGTATTCAACATTATAACTTCAAAATAGTACAGTACACTGGAGAGTGTATAATAATAATCAGAACAATTAGTTTTAAGTACACTTATTTCCTTAATACTTTCAAAATTGGAATTTTGACAATTTATTCAAGTAATATTTTCTCAGACTTTGACTGATACATTAAGCTTATTAAGATTTTTAAGATTTCCAAAGTTTAAAGTATTCTTCAAATTAGATTTTAATGTTTATTTTTTCATTTTTTATTCATAATAAAAAATCATGATTTTCAAAATATTTGAATTTTATGTTTAAAAAAATTGCCAAGTAAGACTGCATTTATTCTCTACAATTGTAGATTGACTAACTCTAGTTGAGTAACATATGCAATATTTTTTTTCCTATTTATCTTTTATTTCCCGTGATAATGTTCTAGCATTTGTTTTTTTTTTTTGTACCTGGGATCAAACTCTGGACCTTGCTTTTGCGTGGCAGGCGCTAGAACCACTGTTCTAGTATTTTTTAAAGAACAGATGTACTCATTATCTTTTTGCCAGTCATAACAAAACCTTTAATATTGGGTTAACTCCACTTTTAAAATATTTTCTTCTATATTTTGAACTGTTAAAATTTCATGCTCAAAATACAAGATTTTTTCTATTTGTAAATATAACTAATTAAAATTTCACAACAAATCATTATGCTTTGGAAGATGAATGAACAATAGCAATAATGAAATATGCCACAAAATGTAATTAATATTTTTTGTGGAAATGTACATGGAAGAGAATGTGAACTTGTCTCTAAGCAACAAATTAGATCGTAGATCTTGGGTATCAGTTTGTGTGTACATAGAGTATACATATGTGTTGTGTTGTGTGTATATGAACGCATGTTGTTTCTATTTGATTAAATTTAAAAGTAGTTGTTCTCCATTTAGTCATGAAAAGATTTCAGTTGCAATTACCCTTATTTAATGTACCTGCAGAAGTTTTGGTGATGTTAATATGATTTTTCCTTAAAAAGGATTGGGGTGTGCATACTGATGAAATAACAGATCTGCACAGTGTCCCTATATCATCACCTTATTTACTATTAACAGAAAGAAATTTGCCTAATTAAGAATAAAGACCTTCATTTGAGATTGATGAATATGTAAAACATGACCAAAAAATCGGGAAAATTTTGGAAAGAACTCCTAGGAAGGATTAGGAATAATTCATGCATTTCTATAATATGACAGTTTAGAACACATGGACTCCCATCATCTACTTTATAAACTTTCAGTGTCATAAAGATTCTATCATTCACCTTCTTTGTTTGTATTTTTACTGCTTTCTGCAACTTTTTATATAATCTTTCTCAAATAGAAAAAGAAACAGGTTAATTTTCCAAGAAGATCTTTGTGTAAAACTACACAGAGAAGGCTGTAGAGTAAGAAGGCAGAGTTCTCAAAGTTTGCTGCCTGACGGGGTACAGGTAGCTCCTCCAAACTGATGGCCTCGGTGCTGTAAGTCACATGCATTTCCTGATGGACTGTACCCCGGGTTAATAGGGGAACAGGATTTCATCTAGAGGATTCTAGGAAGATAAGGAATAATTTAGGAATAATCACAATAAATACACACTCAAACTACCAATAATCAAAAGAACTACATTCACAGAACTGAGCAAAGGTATTAATGTATAAAAAAGCTTAACATTTCCTTTTTTAATGCGCACTTCGCAAACCACATTTTTTGTTGTTGTTTTGTTTTCTACTTTAACAAGAGTCAAGTGAGGATTAATCTTGCATATATTATTTATGTTTTGACTAATCCTGATCGAAGAATAAGGATAATGACAGGTAAGTGTGTGTGTGTGTGTGTGTGTGTGTGTGTGTGTAAAGAAAGGGAGACAGAAAAGAGAGCGAGGTAAACAGAGTAGATGAATAAAAAAATCTCTCTATGAATAAGTTCATTGTAAGAAAAATGTACAGGTGCCATATGTTTTTGATCTAATAAAACATCAGCATCTTTTATCATATTCTCTTTAGGGAAATAACTTGTATTCAGATAAGGAATATTATTTCAAGACAGTGAATTTTGTTAACCTTTTTAATATGTGTAACTTTTCTTTTATAATTTTATAGAAAATCTTGTGTCTTTTGATTAAAATGTTTACATTAGAAATACTACAGAGATCATGAAGTATTGCACATTTTTTGAATATGCTTAGTATTGTAGCCATCAAAAACAACATTTTACAAAAGACATTGGGCATTACTGAACATAAATTTGTGTTTACTTAAGCCATTATCTGCTATATTCATTTAGTTTTCCTTCTCTGAAGAGTAATTATCTGTGTTCCAGCTTAGTTTGATTTTTTTCTGGCAGTTTAATATGTGATCTTATTTTATACACATATAATACACCATATATATATATATATATATATATATATATATATATGGTCATAAAATGATGATTTCACATTTTTATAGAGGACAGTGGAAATATCAGCTCATGTTTCCAGACCTCTTATCTCTTGATCTTGCTATGTTTTCAAAATAGTAAACCTTTTTAAAGATTTATCTTGTACCTAAATAGACACAAGTAAAAACTACCTTAAATTTATAAAAAGGAATCTATACAATGGTGCAGGTATATGAAGAAATAAATAATGTAAAATACAAAGATACAAACCCAATATATATTGTGTGTACATATAATAATATGCAAATTATCTTTTGAGTTAGATTATACTATATCAGTTCAATTTTTAATCTAATTAGTTATTTTTCTTGAGGGAAATCCATGAAAAAATGAAAGTAAAAGTTAAAGGCAGATGGGTAGAGATGGAGGAAACTTAAATATATATTGCTAAATGAAAGAAACCAATCTGAAAAGGCTATTTTTTGATTCTAACTATAGGATATTTTGAGAAAGGCAAAACTATAAAAATGATGAAACAGTCTGCCAGAGGTTAATTGGAAGGGCATGAAGAATGAAAAAGAGCATAGAGGACAGGTGTTGTCAGGACAGTCCTGGTGGATGTACATTATTCTACATGCTCTCTTGAAAGGTGGTTTGTTCAAGACAAAGTCTGGGTAACGCCAAGTTTTAACTGTAATATAAAATTGGGACCTTAGTTAAAACTTATATGCCAATATTGAAACATTAATTACAAGAAGTGTTCTACACTATTAAAATTGGGGTATATGAGAAATCTAATTGCCATTCACCTTTTTCTATGAAGGTGAAGTAACTCAGAGCCAGCTGACTAAAGTAATACTGAAGACAACAATGGATTTCAGGTAAGTATTTGCTCACAATTTTTTCAGATTATTTTCATTTTGAAGGATGTGTAATTCATGAACTGTCAAAGAGGAAAAGATTTCATCTTTTGTTATGAAAATGGCATCTTTCTATGAATTCAGTTTTGAGTGAAACAAGTATATATTTCTTGAAGTTAGTAGAAGGAGAAAAAATAAAATGAATTTAAAGGGAAATGGGGGATCAAAACAAGTAGAACAGAAGAAAATTATATATTGCTGAGTGAAATAAAACAATCTGAAAATATTTGATTTCTCTTTTTAAATAGTGACTTTTATTATAATAATGAACATATAGAAATAGAAAAATGTATAGAATTCCAAGAGAAAATATGTAGATACACCAAAAATTTACTCCATTTCTCAGCTCAATAGTACCATTTTACTTTGGGAAGCAAAAAAAGCACTATGATACAAGCCTTTACTCATCATTTGTCCTAAAGATGTAATTCATAGTGTGGAAAGTTATATGAAAGGAATTTAACCATCAGTTTCCAATTAAAAAGTATGAACGATTGTAGGTATTTTAATCAGAGAGTATGTAAGAAAGGAAACTAATTGTATAGGTAATGGAAGTAATAAAAAGCCAAAAGTAGAATGTTAAAAAATCCCAGAGATGACAAATAGCAAGAAATTACTCTCATCTTTAGGCTGGAGAAATGTTGAGAAATTGTATTGTACCAAGTATCTGCAAGTCTAGGCAAAAGTGTGGCTTACAATACAATGCAAATTGTCTAGTAGAAGTGATCTGGAAGGAGATTTAATTACATAATGAGGTGTCTTATGTTGGAAAAGAGAAACTACGGAGAAGAAACCAGTGATCCACTGATTCAAGCATATGTAATGAAGAGCAGTGAGAGATTTCCAACTGGTCAACCAGCCATTAACCATTTATGAGTCTGTGAAGGACTCTGGAGGGAGATGAAACTAAGGGCAAACTTTTACTAATTAACACAAATTACACACATTTAGTTTTTTCTTGTATTTATCAACATGTTTTGGCTGAGACAGTATTGACTTTGATTGTGATAGTCTAAAAGCATATTGAAAAATCTCAGTCTCTTTTTGGGGAAACAGTGTAAAATGTGTTTCCTTATATCTGTTGATAAGTCAACTTAATATTTATACATTATTTCCATAGTAAAACAAAGGGACCCCTAAAAGATGGAGAGACAGGCACATAGGAGAGGGCATTGAACACTGAAGAACATCAGAACGGTGAATTCTTCGGATTTCATTTTTATTTATTTATTTTTTATTCATCAAGTTTATTGGTACATTTTCGGTATACAATATTATGACATTCATCATTGGTAATTTGAACCTTTACATGATGTATTGGTTCTTATTGTTTTCCCCCTTCTCCTGCCCACCCTCCAACCCCTCTACCTCTCCCTATTTACACAGACTTTGTTTGCATTTTTTTTTCCTTTTCTCATATTTATTCCTTTCCCTTCTTTCCTTTCCCCTACTCCTAGCCATATCACTTCCCTTTCCCCTTTGGACCTTTTCTCTGGTGTGAGAACCTGAAAGTGTAAATAAGGATCAAAATGTATAATAGATAATGTGAAATAGGAAGAAAAAAAATGAATTTCTTTTTTGACTCAGGTATCTCAGATTTAAAGCAAACCCAGAGGAAAATAAAGAGGAAAATAAAAGATAATAAGAAGCAGGGACATAGATCTTTCTCAAAGGGAAAGTGGATCAATCAAGGAAGGAAGGGGAGGGAAGGGAAAAATAGAGGGTTAAAAAGAAAAGGAATTGGGATGTTACCTAAATGTACAAATTCCACACAGGAAATATAAACATTATGCACTGCAAATATGTAGTAATAAAAACACAAACATTAAGGCAAATATAAAAAGAATGTGGCAACTCAGAAACGAGAGATAGAGATGCAAACAAATAAAAACAAAAGCCTTCCTCTCTAAAGGCTAATCTCTAGAGAAAAAGAAAAGGAAAGACAACATAACAAGACAGAATTCTCCTCTCATGAGGTTGCAGTTAGGAACCTCATTAGGTGGTGGTGGCAGAGAAGGTCAAGCAGGGATCCGAGCCTTTTATCTTCACTTGCTGATATCAAGAACCTGCTGTAAGTAAAGGCCACTGGGAAACTCGGCCTTCCTGTTCCATCGCATATCCAGGAGTTACGGCCCTCCCTTCCCTCTTGTGTCGTCTCAGCGGACCTGTACTGGACAGCTGGAGGTCTTGAGGCCTCACTCACCACAGGGTCACCTGGGCCACACAGGAAGCAGAACTCTCACCCTGCCCAACAGATGGAGGAACCCTAGTTTCAAGTGTCAGCGGAGACTGGTGAGCAACCGCGCTTCTATGCTTGCCTGATAGAACGGTGTATGGTAAACCATTTTAAACATGCTTATATAAGGTCCAAAATCTCACAGTGTAGGAGACAAATATCTAGGTATGAAAAAGATAAACAACTTATGGTGGATAAGAAGCCGGGTTATCTCAAACTGTACAAAAAACACAACTATCAAGTTTCAAATATCTAGATGTCAAAGATGCTATTTTGTCTGACACAGCTTGAACAACTATGGTTTAAAAATGGAAAAAAAAGTGTTTTAACGAGCAATTATAAGAAAGCATAAAAATTTATTGCATTTCTCAACTCAGTAGCTGGAACAAAAGTAGAGAAAATGGAGAAAAAATAAAATCTCACCAAAAACTTAGTATATCTTAGCAAATAAATGGTATACATGAGGAAAAAAATGTGGAAATTTTAGAATTACAAATGAAAATACTTGAAATAATTCTTATTGTTGAGCTCTGTGAATGTTTTTCACAGCAGAATACAGAATACAACTAAAAGAATAATTGAATGGCAAAGTAGGACAAAATACCCACTCGGGAAACAGAGAAAGATTAGCCTGAAAGGAAATCAAAGTTACACAGACCTATGGAAGTATATCAACAGATATGGTTTTTCAAAAAAGAAAATATAATTTGTATATTGTGAGTCTTGAAAGTATATGAGAAAGAAAGCAGAGATGAAAATATACTTGCAAGGGAAAAGTGACAAAATTTGGAAAAGGAATATAAATTCTTAGGCAAAAGACATTGAAATCTAAACACCTCAAAATTAAATTCTGGAACTAAAATAAAAAATGTTGAAAGTAACCAGAGAAAAAAACAGCATACATATAGGTCAAACAGAATTTCTCATTATAAACCACAAAGACCAAAAGGAAGTGGCATTGTAGTTTACAAGTGCTAAAAGAAAAAAATAAAAAGACCAACATAGGATCCTGTACCCAGAAAAAATGTTCTTCATAAATGGAAAGGGAATGAAGACACTCTAAGACGTAGAAAAATAAAAAGAATTCAATTTATTGTGAGCAGAACTATCGTAATAAAATGATTAAAGGAAGATGTCAAAACAAAAAGAAAAAGAGGTCCTGAGATGGTTATGAAGCAAGATACAACATGTCAAGCCAAAATATAGATAAACAATAGATTTTCCTTATTCTTTTGAGTTTCCTACATTACAGTTTAAGGTTTAAGTAAAAGTTATAATTCTGTTCGATGTGATTCCACATATATGTAGAGAAAAAAATTTGATAATTACATTTAATCATTGGATAGTAAAGAGACATAAAGGCAAATACATTTTTGTATATCTTACCTGAAATTGTAAACTATTACCAGTGGTGTTATTTTATATTATATAATATAATGTGTAGAGCAGCTGTGAAATTTATATCAAGAGATATTTTAAAAATAGTGTATGTACTGGAAAATGGAATTCTAAAATTATGTTTGAGTAACTCATAAGCAGGCAGAAAATAAGGCAGAAATAAAATATAATTAACAGAAACTAAAATAGTAGACATAAGCATCATGACAATAATTACATGAAATATAAATAGCCTAAATAAAAAAATAGAACACAGTTTTGCAGAGATTTTAAAAATAAAAACTACAAAAGGAACTAATTTTTAATGTAATTATATATTTCACTGAAATGTAAAATAATGGGAAATATATCATGTGCATATTAGTCAAAGAAGAAGAGAAGTGGCTATAGAATTATCATAAATAGTAAACTTGGGAGCACAGAAAATTACCAGTGAGGGAAAAGATACATAAAATAAAATGTATATTATTAAGTTCATCCTCCAAGAAAACAGAACAAACATAAATAAGTATATATTAAAGATGGAGCTATAGGATGTGAGAAGAAAACACTGATAGAACTGAAATGAAAAACAGACAAATCTATAATTCTAGTGGGAGAGTTCTAGATACCTCTTCCAAAACAAATAGAGCTAACTAGAAAAGAAGTCATTGCTAAGCACATGGAAGAACTCAGCTTCCCTATCAGCTAACAGGGTTTTGTTTTGTTTTGTTTTTGATAAACACTTATGGAACACTCTATAAAACAAGAGCAGCTTTATTTAACAGCAGAATAGATACCATGGTAGACCACATATTTGCCCTGTAAAAATACTCAACAAATGTAAAATTACTGAAATTATTTTGAGTGTGTGTTCTGACCACAATGTAACCAAACTAGAAATTAATAGCAGAAAAAAGCAGGAAATATCCAAACACTTAGAAAATTAGCAACATACTTTTAAATGATCTATCAGAAAGATAGAGCCTCAAATGAAATAAAAAAAGGAACTAAATAAAAATGAATATACAAATATTTGTGAAACCATCTAAAGGAATATAAGAGGTCAAGTCATAGCATTTAATACATACATAGCATAAAGAAAAGAAGAATGCCAAATAAATAATATAATATCTCACCTCAAGAACCTAAAATAAAAGAAACATCAACCCCAAATAAGGCAGAAGAACTAGTAAAGATAAAAATAGAAATCAATAAATGGAAACAGTACAAGTAAAATTTAAAATCAATAAAAATATCAATTGTTCTTTGAAAGATCAATACAATTAAAGACTTCTAATAAACTAAAAATGAGTATCATACTGCATATTGGTAATCTAGGAAAACTATTGAAATCCAAAATTTGAAGTGCACTCTCAGCTGCACATGTATCACTTTCCCACTGTCATACAATTGAAAAATTGTTAAATCAAGCAGTAGTACTTTGGGGTCATTGGTATAATCATTCTGAAAAACAAGTGTTTTCTTTAAAAAGCAAACAAAAAGCCTAAATATGCAACTACTGCACCAATTGGACTACTCAACATTTATCCAGGAGAAATAAAAACTTAGCTTCACACAGAAACTTTCAGGAAGATATTCACAGCAAACTTGTCCATGATAATCCCAAACAGGAAACAATGCAGATGTACTTTGAAGGGTGAATTGCTAAAACAGATGGGTTTCAATACTGTTGAACATCACTTATCAGTAAAAAGGAGTTATTTATATATACAACCTACATGAATCCCCAGACATTCTTGGTGAAAAAGGCTAAACACCAGAAATTACATACTGTTTGATTCTATTAACATAACATTCTTGATATGACAAAATGATAGAAAGGAAAAATGGTTAAGGGAAGATGAGGGTAAAAGGGACATAGTGTGACTAGAAAGGACAACAGAAGAGTGTCTATCAATGCCAAAATTCTGGTTGTGATATTGTACTACAGTTGGAAGACTAGCTTTTGTGGTAAAATAGATTGTATGTACATGGATTCTGTCTATATTGTATTTTTCAATGATATGTCATTCCGGAATTATTTCAAAATATTGAATAATAGAGTATAATAATTGTTTCAGAATTTTATACATATTCTACTGAGGCATTTTGGCCTTTGAGATCAGAATTTCTCTCCTAACTTCAATTGCAGAAAAGGATTATGACATCAGAGATTAATATAATCTGCTTTTTGATTATTTCTATCAGTTGTTTTGTTTTTCTCCTATGTAACAGAACACAGAAAATCAGTAGGTAGGGGAAAGATGGTTAACAGAATTACAGCTGCAGTTGAATAAATTGCATTAAGTGTGGACTGAACATTATTCAGGATAAATATCAGTTTTTAAAATTGTTATTTTTCAATAGGGTATAATTAATCTATTAAATTTTAAAATTATTGAATTGTCTTTTAGTTCAGTTAACCTGGCTAGCAAAACTACATTTGCCAGAATCCACTTTTTATATATTTTCGTTTTAAGGGTGGTCATGACTGCAATGCTTACTATAGTTGATGACCAGAAAGGGATAGTGGCTATTTTATGGTGAAAGTGTGGACACACACAGCTTTTAGTTTTCTTATTTTACTTTGTTGACATGAAGTTTTTGCTGAACTTACAATTGCTGTACTTTAGCCTAGATCCTCCTTGAGTGTGTTGCACTACTAGGCAAAATGTGTGTCTAATTCGCGGGTGAAGGGTGCTTGCAAAGAATACTAGTTTCTGCAGTACAACTTGTTACCAAGGCAAAATGCAACAATAATGGACACAAACTTCAGTTTTCAATTCTTTTTGAATGCCAATTAGTACTGGTGGGTTTCAGCCTATTCCTTGATCTCCCTCTCCTTATTACATCTACTGGATTTCAGTTTCCAGCATCAGACACTGTGACAATAACTTTGCAAAGACTACTTCACCAGGGCTACAAATATGTGCACTGATTCCCTGTACCAATATTCCTACTATATTGCTTACTGTCCATTGTTCAATACTAATTGATACAATCATGATGAATATTACCAAATATAAATAGAGCTAAACTGAGATTAGTGTTAGGCACAGATTATGAGCAGTAATATACGGCAGTTGGGAGTACAGTATGACTCCTAATAAATACAGTATGAAGAATCTGATGTGAACTGAACTCAACTCCAATTTGTGCAGAAGTTACAGGAAGTTTTAAAGGGAAAATGACAGAATGAGGATGGGGGTTAGAAGGTATTCAGTGTAATGAATAAAATGAAAATTATTTTTAAAAGGACACAAAGCTCCTGAAAATAAGGAGAGGACGAAGGGTTGAAGGGAAGGGAGGGGAATGGGAAAAAAGAAGAATCACAATATATTATGTATAGGTACAAATTCCCTGTGATGAATGTGATCATTATGTATATAAAAATGTACTAATAAAATTAATTAAACATTTTCAAAAGAACAACAAAAGAATGAAAGATTGGTCCATTTGAAACCTATCTGGATTTGTTAACTGGTGGTTATGGAAATGCAGGTTCTACCTTACCATAAAGATTAGCAAATAGAAATAACACATCTTAATTCTTTTTTCCATCTCTTTTCCCTCCCCCATGAAATCTCTTCATTCCCTTCCCATTAGAAAGAGATTTATGACTCTACTTTCTATTTTCCATCTTTTATTTTTCTCTTTATAATTTGGATTTCTTATATAAGAGAAACTATTTGATATTTAATCTTGTGCATTTGATTTATTTCACTAAACAGCATGGTCTCTTTTCCTACAAATTATTAAAATATGTCCTTCTTTATGGCAGAGTAGTACTCCATTGTCTGTAAATAGCACAGTTTTAAACCATTCATCTGTGGATGGACATATAGGCCACTTCCAAGATTTATCTATGATTAATTGTGCTGCTATAAACATAGATATGCATGCGCAAGCTCAAGGACCCAAGTTCGATCCCTGGTACCAAAAAAAAAAAAAGAAAGAAAAAAACCCTAAAACATAGATATGCATGTATCACTATAATATGAAGTCTTTAATTCTTTTGGGAAGATACCTAAAAGGTGAAGAGCTGGGTCCAATAAAATTTCTATTTTTACTTTCTTGATGAATCACCATACTGATTTTCATAGTGCTTGTCCTAGGTGACATTCTTACCAACAATGTAGAAGGATCCTTTTCTACCAGCAGCCTAACAAGCATTCCGTATTTGATTTCTTCATGGTGTCTCTTCTTTGTGGGGTGAGATGAAATCTCAGTGTTGTTTTAATAACCAATATGTTGAGCATTTCTTCATTATGTTAGCCTTAAGTTTTTTCTACCAGCCACTTTAATGGGATTAATGTTAGACTTCAGATGTGGCCATGTGTTATTAGAAAGTATATTAGTGTATTGTTCAAACTTTTATAAAACAAGGTTGAGGATAAATTGAGAATAAAATTCAGAGGTCTCTGACTAATATTTATCAAGGAAAGGATGTGTGTCAGTATAAATTAATTTTAAGTAATTAGTACTGTTTTTAAAATTTTTTTAGATTTATAGAAATGATGATTAATATGTCATCACGTACTGGAACATAAAACATCATTGGTTTACAAAATAAAAATAATGCTTTATTCTGAAATTCTTTAAATATATTGAGAGGCTATAAAATAAGCTTAAGAAGTAAGAATTTAAGTAGTAAGAATTTAAGTTGGAAATTATTTTGCAGTTTTATTATTCACATTTATTTACTCCCAATTGCATACCTGTGAGTAAAAGGACTTATACTGCAGGTTCTGCTTCTCACGTGATCAAAAATAAAGGTCACTCTTTGGCAGTATTCCTTGGTAATGTCTGATTGAACAAACAAGTGCCTTCATTTCAAGCTTTCTCAAATGACCGAAGCATGATATATTCACTTGAACAAAGTATTCAGAATACCAACCACAATATGTGGGAACTGCTAAAATGTTCTTGTATAGCACTATTTTAATTTTTTTCTTCTCTTTTCCCTGTATAATATCATCACCACCTACTTCTGCACTTCCAAGACATTAATTTCTTCACTTCAAAATTACATCTATGTATTGATGTATGTATGTGTGTGTGTATGTTTCTATTTGTTCGTGGTTCTGGGTCCTAGGCCCTTTGCAGTAAGTAACCTATGCAGCCTTAGTATTATTATTATTTTAAATTTTGAGACAGGATCCCCATAAGTTTTCCAGGCTGATATTGAACTTGTGATCCTCCCACCTCAGCCTCTGGAGCCACTTACATTGATCATATGCACCACTGCATCAGGTTGACAATCACATCTTTGAAGATAGTACATCCTTTTCTCAGATCATTGACACCTTCACTATCAGAGCTTAACATCTATCCCCCAAATCTTTGGAAACAAATAGGATGGATATAAACATAGTTTTACAATGACTGAAAATGCAAATGAGCAAATTAATGAGAGATTCTCTAGACTAGCTATATAGTAACTCATTTTCATCAATCTCTGTTAACTTGTCTTTGGGATATTTTGGGGTATGTGAACAACTTTAATGCTCTTGAGACCTTCTGTTCTACTGCTGAAGCTGGAAGCATCATGTAAAATGTATGTGCATTTATGTTACAGAAGTTCAAGGAAGTGCTCCAGGAACAATCTCCTTGAACTCATGAATATTTTATTTTGATTGATTATTTCATTATTCTATTATTTGTGGGTTCTGCCGCACTCTACCTTAAATTTCTTCTTGTTTTTTTTTCATTCTGGTTCCTTCACTAGTAATATTTAATAAATAAGTCTGATAAAACTTGCCTGAAGCTTGTATTCTACTAGGCTGTATTACAAAAACATGACCTAATTGTATGCAGCTAGTATTAATTTAGACTGTGTTAATACAAAAAGACTAGAAATGATGTAAGTAGTACAAAGAAGTTTTAGATATACAAGTATTTGCTTCATTGAACCAAAAGGCACACACTGTATGTGTTAATAAGAACAGATTTGATGTTGTTACATTTCATAGTTTATAGTGAATTTCAAAAGGAGCTGAGAAAAATACCTAATTTACATATGAAGTATTTGGTCAGTGTTCATTTGTAGATTCTGATACATAGATCTGAAGTAGGAAATTTGCACTTTTAAAAATCGTACAGAAAATGTCAAAGATGCTTTTATTTATTTATTTTGGTATTCATGGACTCTCAACATTTTAATATCCTGAATTTTTAGTCTAATCAGTATAGATGAAACAGTTTTATTTTTTAAAGTGTGCTTTTGTTGAAATATATATCAATAATACAGAATTACAGATAGATACATATTGCAGCTACTAAGCCCACTGCAGATCAATTTATTGTTAATAGGAGTGACCGGTACAAGGCAACATTTGAAGCTAGGTGGGTCTTTATTCCTCTTGAAACTATACTACATTTAGCCTTTTATAATGTTACTTTTATGCTTTGAGAGAGAGGTTTTTCACTAGAGTTGTAGATTATAAAATTACTAAAATATTCTTATCAGCTGTCTTCTTGGAGAGGTCTTGAATAAAAATAAAGGGGAAAACAGATACTAGAGAGACATTTTTAATAATTATCTGAATGTACTAGTGACATACTTATTGAAGAATTTTAAAAGCTTAGGGTTTTTTGTAGAAATACCCTCTCATCAAATCATCATTCATCCTGGTGATTTTTCTTCCTTTTCTGTTGTCCCCAGGAAATCTGAGAGTAAGTGATCCTTGGCTCAGCAAGAGACCAGATCGCCACCTAGGGGTAGAGTCCCAGAATGAAATGCATAAAGCGAGCTTTGCAGCCTGCACCAGATCATTCATGTAATTGACAGATAAAAAGCCTTCACTATGTTTAAACTCTTTAGGAAACAAAGCACATTTAAAAAGGAGCAGAACAATGACAAGGTGCCAGGAAAGGATAGTTAGGCTTCACATTACTGCATTAACAATGATAAATTTATGAAATTCTAGGCTGTGAACTCACTCACCTCTTACAAATTCTACTGAGTATTCAGCAATATTACACAATTAAAATTTCAGGATCAGGGCCTGTTTATTCAAACTAAAATAATATTATTTACAATTTATGATTTTTGAACTATTAAAACATTGGATCTGTACCCAAAGTTAGAGATGTTATTTTGGAAGATTTCAACATAGTCATATAAACTATAAAAATGATTAGGATGCCTGAGTCTATTGTAGTGGAGAGGAAGAAATATAAGGAAAATATAAGGAAATATAGGAGAAACAAGGATTGATGAAGAGTAACCATCAGGACATACCATTTTTGTGTTTATTAGAGAAATATTTTACTATATTGAGTTATACTATATTCATTAATGCTATCTACAAGAACAGAGACATTGTTAAATAGGAGTGATAAAATTGTGGTAACCAAGAGATATTTGAAAGTGAGGAAAGAGAAGTCACTTTTCCAGCAGTGGTCGATGTGGGTATGAGGGAAAACTTTCCTTTATGTTAAAGGGTTTATAGAAAGTAAAGAACAAAAGGAAGATATAGAAATTAAATAAGATATGTAAAGGTAATTTTGCTGACCTTTGTTTGAATGAGCATATCAGAGATGATTAAGAATAATATTTGCAAGATAACTGTAAACAATGCATGCTTAATTTTGTGGAGAACTGTAGAGAACAATAGCGAATGGAATTGGGTGATGCCTAGTTTTATAATTGATGCAGTTGCAAAGGTAAACAGGGATGTGTCCTAGGAGTTTATCTTGATCCTTCAGTGGAGGAAGTTGGTATTTATATCTGAAGTTTAGGCTCAATGCTGATAGAGTATTGTATTGTTTTTATCTGAGTTTGGGGATTCCATGTAAGGAAAAAGTGGCTTAATTATATAAGTGTACAAGTATTAAGTAGCCCCTAATTGGGTAAACGAATAAATAAGACAAATCCATTGAGCTGGCCTTAGTCATGCATTATTCTTGCCACCAATGGACTTTTCTTGACACTGAGATTGTTACTCTTTTCATTCACAGAGTAGATTTTACTATGCGTACCTTTTATTTTCCATTCAAACAACTAAGCAACAATTGATATTTAATTTATTCTATGCAGTGAGACATTGCTCCTGTAATTATGAGAAACATTTTGATTTTCCTATGATAATCCTGGCTTACTCCATTGTTCTGTAATAATATTATCACCACTGCTTCATCACAAAAGTGTCTCCATTGACAGTGTACTCTATCACCAATGGTGTGGTGGTTAAGAGAAAATGACTAGACTTTCTCCAGTTGAAAAGTAACTTGACTACACCATATATTAGCTGATGATAGGAAAGGATTATAAAAATCTTAGGGTTACATATAGTTAGGATTACCTATAGTTATGCTTGATTTTGAGATGGGAGACAGAACAATAAGGTAGACATCAGTTGTTTGATAAGCATATCTAATTATTCAGTTTTTGAAATAATATACAAAAAGGCAAGTACATAGTGAGATGAGGGTCTGAGATAAAAGTTCATTTCTGCTTTGATCTTACTAACTTTTGTATGTTTATAAGCCATGCATGTAGACACTTTAAAGATAATGGGTATGTAGCCATGGAATCCTAGTGTGCAGGCGGACCAGGGTAATGGTAGGAGGCACTGAGAGCTATAAGAAAATCTGTCTACTATCTATCTATCTATCTATCTATCTATCTATCATCTATCTATCAATCATCTATCATGTACTTATCTATATCTGTGTTATCTTCTTTCCTCTAAATTCAAATATATTTTGAAACTAACAATCAACCAAAGTTAAGTGCTTGATTTGCATTTTATCTCATTTCTCTATTTTTAACATCAAATTTTGCAAAGATTGTATAATCAATCTGAATTGATTCCTTGAATTTCAATTTGCACTTTATGACACCCAATAACTCAGCTGGACTTGATAGAAAATGATCAACAATCTAATTGTTGCTGAATTTAATGAAGATCAGCTGATTTGTATTATTTTACAGTTGCATTAATTGGCATAAATACAACATTTATTTATATCACATGCATCTAGGTTTAATCTTACTTTAAGGTTTCTGTGGCTACTGAGGATTTCTCCATATCTTATGAAGTTCACCAGAATTCCACCATAGAGTCAAATTACTTATCAAATTACTTCTATATGGCTCCATCTCTGTAAGTCTACACCACTCCTGATCTCAACTTGAATTTATATCGAAATATATATTTTGAAATGTATACTGATGGTTTCAGTCTCCAGTCTTGATCTTTTTGGCTAAGCTTTAGACATAAAAAGATCTATTGTTTTGTCAGATGTTCACAATATCCAAATGTAAACTGTGGATTATTTTTTATTTACTTCTATCATTCACCACAAGTGCTCCAAAAAGAGGCAATTTCAACAATAATATTATAACTTCCTAAGACCCACATGTACTCAATTATAATGCTGTTGAAAAAACTGTTAAAATATGTCCAACTTAAAATGTTACCAACTTCTGTCTATCATCAGCCCTGTTTAATCTACCATCTTTAAAACCACTCCAGCAAATGTTTTGCCATTATTTTCTCTTATTTAAGAAATAAATTTTTCTACTGAAAATAAGAGGAGTTTGCTAAAGTTCAGTAAATTTATTCTGTGTTTAAAAGAATGGAACAGAGGACCAAATAGCAATAAGTAGGTGAATTGTAATGTAAAAATAAAGGTCTAAATAAATTTAGTCTTAGTAAATTTGGAAATTTTTAATTATTTTGTACAAATTTGCCTGCTTAAAATATCTTATTCCTCAAAGTACGAACGGACGGGTAGATTACAGTTGTTGTTTCTGTTGGAAACAATGGTTAATGTGACAAAGGACTTGAAAACTGTTGGCAATTATGGTTATGTTAACAAGTAATTGAACTAAGATAGAGTGACATTGGATAGAAGACAAAATAAAGACATCAATCTGTAGATTGAATAAACAAAGACAAGGCAAAGGACTAGCTCAGGCTGTTAATAGAGAAATAACTTAGTGAATCACAATTTTATGAAACAATATTATACTTTTATTTATCATTTATAAAAGTAATATTTCCATAGAAAAACTAACTGCCTCGAGAAGGCAAACAGCATAATCACTATATTTGTGGAGTTGATTTAAAGTACCACATATTTTTTCTGTTCAACTAAATAATTTCAAATCTCTTAACTTCAAATAATAACTATTTTAAAAACTTGATAAAGCTATTATTATCAAACTAGCCTAAAAATCCCCTGGCTTGGCCTTCATTCCCTCCCTTTAATGACTGAGAACATTCTACTGACAGTCACAAAATAGCATGCTATGAAGTGTGATTGAAAAATACAGTGAGTTTTCAAATTAAAGATATTTCTGACCATAAAAGGCCCATTGCCACTGATCCAACTCAAAATACTTTGTTTTGAACATATTTATCTGATCAGTCTTACCACTTTTTTTCCAGTACCAGGGATCAAACTCAGGACCTTGTGCTTGCCAGGCAAGTCCGAATTTTTGCCATTTTCTGAACCAGTTCTGGAAGTCCTTTTGCATGATTACCTTTATTTGCTCTGTCCTGGCTGTCTCTGTGTCCCGAACTGATTCTGGACATTTACCTTTTATGGTCATTTTGATTTGGGGGAAGAACTAAAAGTCACATGGTGCCAGATCTGTTGAATAATTTGGATGAAAGTATACACATAATGTTGGGTGGCACTTGGCAGGAACATTCACCATACTTTTGATCATACTTTGTAAAGACACTCACCAAATAGGGTTTTGAGAATAGCTTCAGAAAGTGTTGAGAATAAGGAAATGAGTGTGTTCCACGTGAGAGAAAGTATCTGTATGGCTATTAATAGCAACATGGCTTTTACTGCTAATTTGCATTTAAATATTCACCATATATTTGAACACACATTTTGTATCTTTTCCTGGAGATCACATTCCTCATTTTCCAATATTGTATTCATTTATTAGAAACTCCAAGAAATCTTGAGTTGAGGAATTTAACTATTTTAAAATCATATTTTATAAACTCATTTCATAAATTTGCACATTTATTAATATTATTAAGAAATAGTGTATTTTATGTATAATGTGAAAACTCTGAAATGGAAAGAAAGTCCATAAACTGTTCAGAAGAAGTAAAGGTGGATCATTGCAAACAAGTTGGAAATAAAGTATGCTTGGAATGTTGGTGTGAAAGAGAGAATACTGCATTATATCTATGGGCAGTTAGAGCAAAGCAAAGGACAAAATAGATTTTAAAATAGTTATCAAGAGCATAGGAAACGGGCATGGGGCATTCAGGATCTATAATCCTGGCATTCAGGAGGTTGAGGCAGAAGTATCGCTGAGAGTTTGAGGCTAGCTGGGGCTAGCTAGTGAGTTCAAAGCCAGGGTGAACTACATAACAAGATTCTCTCAAAAAAGCAGTAAATAAATAAAATTAAATACATGCTGAAAAGAGGGTTTTATGCTTTTATCCTATCAATAATTTTCAAATTAGACTTCTAAATAATTCTTCATTCTACTTTTAAAGGCTGAAACCACAAAACTAGTTTCAAGCCAGCTTTCTGTGATAAAGAAAATAAAAATTGAGGAAAAAAAATGCAAAACCTAACTCCTTCAGTCAGATTCAGAAATGAATATTTTAATATTATGTAGTTTTATTAAACTTGAGTATGAGGGGTGAATGATAATATAAATGAAATATGTATTAATAGTGTTCTATTTTTGTTATAACTATGTTTTACTTTTAAATACTTTTCTAAAATCACACATTCTCACTGAAAAATTACATTTTTTTCAAATCAAAATCCATTAAAGGCTATCTTATGCTGTATTTCTAAAAGAGACAAAAATTTAAGACATTACAAATCTGCCACTAAAGTTATAAAGTTTCACAGGTGTGATTTTCAGCACAAAGCTGCATATTTTTCCAAAAGTGAAACTGTATTTATTTTTGAAAACATAGACTTATATTTAACTTAGTGCAAACAGAATTTTTTTTTAAAAAAATATTTTTTAGTATACAGCTCTTTTCAAGTAAATAACATCTATCATCTTATGCTAGTCAAGCATTTTCTTTTAGGGGACTAGAGAACAGCTGGAAAAAATTGGAAGAAATCAAGCCATTTGAAAATATTTTAATGAGAATGATAATTTGTGTGGTCCTCTGAAGAATGCTGTAAAGAAAATCCTCCTGTCTGCCTCCTGATTCCCTGTCGAGTAGCTAATCAGCCCTCCTTTGCCCAAGTCTACTGTACTTCTCTTGTTCAATCTTGTTTTAACTTTGATCTGGTCACAAAAAGGAAAACTACCTTCACCAATCACTTTCATATTATCCAAAATCACAATTCTTCATAAGTAGTATTTTCCAATAAGTACCCTCAAAATATTCCAAAGCCTGGGAAACTCAAGGTGATCTCACAAATTTTTCTGTATTTTATTCCTGTCACAAACACAGAAGTTTATATGGAATATGTGTGGATAGTCTTGATGAACTTAGTTATTATTTCCATACAGATTTAAGTAGACACTGACAAAGTGGTGAAATGTAGGGAATGAGTGCGTTAGATTAGTGATCATAAAATGGCTAACTTTCAAATTCTCGTCTACTGTCAGTTCTTTTTCAATGTCCTTAATAGTCAGCTGACTCTTTGATGTCCAAAATAGCTGTTACCTTGAGACAAATGTCAAAAGAACTCTGAATCAGAAGCATTGGTGAGGAAATTGTATGTGATTACACCTCCTAATTTGTTCATTTTTAAATTTCATTTTTACTTTGTTTCAATAACCAATTTTCAGTCATCACCTTTTCCAGGTACTATTTCTTTCTTTTTCTGCTATGCAATGAATTTGAACACTTCGTAGTGTTTCCTTTTAGTTACTAGACTCTTCTATATTCTTTCTCTGTGCACTTAGGTAAATATGGTGAAGTGATAGCATAATTTGAATCCATTTATTATTGCATTAATTACTATGGTCTTGAATAGACTGCAATATCAAAAACCTCATACATTGAGCCACGCTTTAGATTGGGAGTTAAATATTTGTGTGTTAAAGGTGACAGACTATGTCAAATATATGAATTTTTGTCCCTATCTTCATTAAAAACTTGGTCCAAGTCTGTGGAAAGTAAAATTCTCTGATTAAGTGATACATTTTTACTTTAGAGTCTTATTTGACATAATTATTCACACGTGGCCAAGTATAAAAGAGATATGCTTTTTGGCTAGAAAAATTAGCAGAATCACTAAACACAAATGAGAAATATTTATGCATTAATTCTTTCACTTAACCAGCTTTACCATTTCATCCTCGCTATGTGTCTCCCTGAGTATCGATTTTGTTTAACTCTAGAAAGGATATTATATGTTTCCTGCCCATGATCACAAAGTCCATTTAAGTTAATGGATGTGAATGCACAGGGTAATGCTGTTCTTTACCAAAAAATGGGAGTATCATTGAGGATCTAGATAGAAACAGGAAGATAAGGTTGAAATCACAGAACAGAACACAAATTGGGTAGAACTGCGATTTATATCTCATCCAGGAAAGTTTAGTTTGGCAGCTGGTTAAGAAACTCAGCACTAGGTCTTCAATCATGACCAAGCTCTTTGTCAGACTTAGCCCTGGGTATTTAATCACAGCCAAGATGTTAGTCAGGTCCAGACAACAATATCCTGTGTGGTAGCATAATAAGAAATTTATGTATCCATCATTTTGATGATCTGGATTTGTATTGGGAACTGTGATTTTTTTTCTTACAATGTTTTCAGCCCTGTGAAACTTGCTTTAAAAGCTTAGCCCAGATTTATTTTTTTACTAAATTGTTTACTAAAGAAATATAACAATATTAACTCATTAGCCAAAGGTAAAAGAATCAAAGCCCTGTATTAATTGTCACCATATCAAATCACAAATTTTTACATTTTTTTTTGACAAAGCACTCACTAGAGAAGGTCTGTCTTGATCTCAGGATAATGGCTTAATTCTTGGTAAGATATGATTAAGATCCTTCTTCTGAAAAGGTAAATCATAAATAAATGTCTGGGTGTGCTTTATTGTTTGCCTTCAATTATTCAAGGTCTCTTTGGCCTAGAAACAGAGTGTGCTTGAAGTTTGTATACCCATGAACTTCTGTGGGTTAGTTAGTACTATGCTCATGATCAAGAATTATTACATGGCTGATAGGATAAAAATGGTATATATGGTCATGTCATTTCAAAATTTCTGATTGGTTATGACCATCATTTAAATTATGTTTATATAAATGAACTGAATATGATGCAGTCTTGTCTTTTGGACTTTTTAATACTATATATTATTGATACATAATAATGTGATTTATTTAGTTGTATTGGTACATGGATATAACATTTTATTTTTAGCCTTGTTACCCTATTCTTTTCCTTTCTATCCTTCATGACCTCCTTCCCCATCAATAAAAGTCTACCTTCTAGTTTCTTATGTTTTTGACTTAATTTAACTTAGCATATATTTTTGAAGTATATCTCATTTGTAGCATATATTGTATTTATTTTTATGAAGGAATATTTCACTGCATGAATATATCAAAATTGTTTTTCCATTAATCAGTTCATGGACATTTGAATTACTTCCATCATTTTGGAACTATTACGTATAATGCTATCATTCATCTACTAGTTTTTTGCGTGTGGGAAATATACATTTAATAATTGTAGGTATACACTTAAGAGTGGAGTCTGAATCTTATCATAACTGTGTTTAATGAATTGAGGAGTTTAGAGATTTTTTTTTCAGGGTGGATGCACCAGTTTACATTCCCACCAACAATAATTGAGTGTTCCAGTTACTATCCAACTTACCTATATTGATTTTCTGTTTTATTTTTAAATGTTAGCCTTCATACAGCATGATGTGAAATCTTATTATGCTTTTGGCTTCCATTTCTCTATTGACTAATGAGTTTTAAATTCTTTTCATGTCTTTTAGGGCCTTGTTGTATCTTCTATTGAAATCCTTTATCCTTATATAATTGGATATTTTGTCTTTTAATGTCAAGTAAAAAAGTTTTTATGTATCTTAGATAAAGTTCTTTAACAAATAGATGGTCTATAAATATATTTCTCCATTCTGTAGGCTGTCTTTTCACTTTGTTAACACTGTTGTTTGTTAAAATAACACTTTAACTTGGATAAAGTAAAACTTTTCTGTATACATTTTGTTCTTCGTGAATCAGGCACTGTATCTAAGAGACCTTGCTAAATTCATGGACTGAAAGATTTATCCTCATGCTTCTGGTAAGAGTTTTATAGATGTAGCTCTTATATTTAAATTTTCATATATTTTGGGTCAAATTTTGTGCAAGGTTTGAGGTAGAAGACCAACCACGTTGTATGTGTGTATGTGTATGTATGTAGATGCTCCAACACCATTTGTTGAAAAGCCTATTTTATCCCTGATTTTGTTGTCTTGATACAATTGTCAAAAATCAAGATAGGTAAGATGCATTTATAGTATTATTTCAACAGCAGCAACTCTATTTCATTGATCTATATGTTTGTCCTGAGATCACTATCATCTTGTATTGATTACTGTAGGTTTGTCATAAATTTTGAAATTAGAGTGTAAGTTGTCTATTTGATTTTTCATTTCAAAATTGTTTGGCCTATCCTAAGTTTCTTCAATTTTAAGATCATATTGTCAATTTCTACAGAAATCTATATGAGATTTTGATAGTTGTTTAGAAATTATGGGATAATTTTGAGACATTGTCATGTGAGCAACATTATAATACACTAGTACACACACAGAATAGTTTTCTTTTTATTTAAGTCTTATGTAATATTCTTTCAATGATGTTTATACTTTTCAGTACACAAGTCTTTCAATTTTATTTTTCACATTTTATTCTTTTTAATGGCTTTGTAATTATGATTGTTTCCTTTTATTTTCAGGTTTTCATTGAGGCTCTACAAAAACAATTGGTTTTTGTATTTTTATCTTATATTCCACAGTCTGGATGAACTGTATAAGATTTAATACTGTCCTCTGGACTTCTTTGCATGTTCTGTGCATATGACAATGAGAGACAGTTTTATTCACCTAGCCTCTGTCAGTCTCTTACACACAGTATTTATCAGTCTTTTACAGGTCTTTGGATATCATAGTGCATAAAGAGCTGACAGAAAAAGGGAAAGCAGGAGTGATCAAAAGTAAAAAATCAATCAAAGTAAGAATTTGAGGGTTCTGGCAAGAAAAACCTCATATTACCTGTTTCACTCTGTGCCCATAGATCTTGATTTACACTAACCAAGTGCATATTTCCACCTGTCTGCTAATATCTCAACCCTAAAAATGAAGACTTTGTGATACATATTTTCATCTCTTCTGTAAGAGAAAGAAATGACTATGTTATTTTAAGTAAAACCAAATAGGCATTATATGTAAGTGTTTAGCCAGATAGTATAATTGCACATTGTCAAGTTTTTTTTTTTTTTTTTTTGTACCAGGGATCAAACTCGGGTCCTTGTGCTTGTGCAGCAGGAGACAAAACCACTGAGCTAAATCCTTGGCCCTTTGTCAAGTATTTTTGATCAAATAACAGTAAACAAAATGTAGTGACTCACAATATTTCAATTACATATCAAAATACATAAACACACACCACAGGTCTCATGCACTCCTTTTCTTGACAACTAAGGTATTAAAAGCCTTCTAGATTTTTGTTTCCATAGGACACTCAGCAAATGAGTAGTAAAAATATACTGCAAATCCACCTTCCCTAGGTCCACTATTGTTTCTTGATCTTTTAAGTTACAGCAGAAGATTCCTACAGCTGCTGTTTTTGATTTACATTAAATCTCCAGAATAATTTTACCCATGCGTAAAGTGGCAATTACAGGGACATCAAATCCTACACAGCCTGAACCAGCCCTGCATGATAAATTAAGATGGAAAAACAAGAATAACAAAACTGCCGGCAATTTGCTAAGGCAGAGTCCTATAAATATTCAAATTGTATAGAGGACACAGTGCTATATTATGAGAAAAGAGAAATTTTACTTCTACTCCTAATTTTGCCATTAATTAATTTTGGCCACCATACAATTGTAATTTCTGTGCATCTGTCTTCTTAGATATGCATTTGTTCGATGGACTAATGTTTAAGTTCCTTCAAAATTAAAAAAAAAATTAAGTTGCCTTAGACATTCTCTTCTACTCACGTGGAAAGAATCCTTGTGCCTACACCACCTTCTTTCCAAGTGATTAACTGCAAAGAACGTACGCATCCCTCTGTCATCTGAAGCCCAGAAGCTATGGACCTACTTTAATGTGTGCATCTGTTTCTACACCTTACTCATCATTTATAATATTTGTAGCACTTTCAAATTAGTTATCTTACAAACTGTATGCACAATTAAGTTACTGAAAACATCATGAGTGGTGAAGTAGCTGCTCTCATAAACTCAGAGAGCATGTGCTAAAGATTCTTCCCCATAATTTTTCATGACTTTATCTTTTCTTTTTTCTCTCCGAGTCTGAAGGCTGCAATTTTATCACTTAGTCTGTTTTATTATTTAGAATGCTGGAATAGATTTCTAACTCAATTTCTGATTTAATTTCTTAAAATGTTTATGAACCTTAGCACGATACTTCATCTTTTATCTAAGTTTCTTCATCATAGAATTTTTTTGCCAGAAGTAAATGCATAATGCATATGTAAATGGTTTATTTGATAATCTAATTTGGTGCATACAGGAAAACAACATTATTCTTTTCTATCTCTTTAAACCCTTCCCTGGATGAATTATTTGGCAGAGCCCACAGCTATCTTACAATATTCTTATATATTAAAAAGTAATTACCTCATTTCCAGGTCTTAATAGTTGAATTCTACCTAAATATCTGATTTTTTTCTATTGTATTTTGTTTACTCTCCCCATTAGATTTTAAACTTACTGTAAAGAAGTATTTTGTCTTAATACTAATGAAAATTTCTAACAGTCCCACAATTTCTTTTCTTTCAGTAATAAAAGTAGGTAGTAGAAGAGTTGGTACCAATATGGAGAGGCATAAAATATAATGTTCAGATTATAAAGCTTAAAATTGAGCAAAGATTCTAGTGGTAATGTGTATTGACGTTGTGACCTTCAACAATGACTTAGTGAACTCTATACTTTAGATTTCATAAATGCATTTTGAAGTCAGTAAGACTGGCCTCATAATGTAGCAGTTAGAATACAATAAATTAGTATAAATAAAGCACTGACAATAAGAAATATGTTAATAAACAGTGTTAATAAACACTGAAAAAAGTAAAATGGACACATTAATTAAAAAATGTAATAAATGAAATAATTTTTTAAAATGAACTAAATTTATATCAGAACTGAAAAGGTCAGGTGTTAAGCATTTAGCAACCCTCAAATCATAAACTAGAGTTTATAAATTTCAAAGGACCTTCAGATTGTAAAATAGAGTCTGAGTTGGTATATGAATCTCCTTGAGACCAAGTACTGTCCATGTTTTTAATTTAATTTCATACCTGTTAATTTTCCTATATACATCCATAATTTTAGGATGTATTTGTTTATTGAATGAAGGGATGCATAAAGTGTCTTATTTTAAATTATTTACAGGAGCTTGAACTAAAGACTTTTCTTAGCACCATTGTACAAGGTCTAGAAGGTGAAAACCAGTTCTCTCTTTCACCAAGAAGATTCTGTTTCTGTCACCAAAAAATCTATTCACGTCACAGACATAAGGAGGTCATAGAAGTAAAACTGTCTGGGATTTCTAGAAAGGTCAGTTTGCTCTACTGCTTCCTCAGGCTTCTCTCACTGATATCTACTCAGCTACTCCCAGACCACAGGTTTGTTACTGCTATTCACTGGTTGCCGCATCCTTCCAACTGGTTAGTTTAGCATTTTTAAAAATTCTATAGATTACACAATGTGGAGACCAAGTTGTGAAACACTTTGAAGCAGGAAAACCTGAGGCAGATTTACAAGGACAGCCTAAAAGGAACTTCTCATGTAAGCAAGCTGCTCTTTATAATGAATGAGCTGATTATCGACACACTTCCTATACTTGTGCCTGAGCATTTCAACCAATATTCTGGACCCTCTGATGTGATTTATTTCTCAAAAATACATTTAAAAGGGTCGGGGATTTAGCTCAGTGGTTCCACCACCTGCCTTACAAGCGCAAGTTCCCGAGTTCAATTCCCGGTACGAAAAAAAAAAAGATACATTTAAAGTCTTATAAAAGTAGCCAAAGAATATCTCTTAATTCTCAGTTCAGCAGCTCATTTACAGTTAGTTAATGACAGTATTGTATGGTTTCTGACATTTGGAGAACCGTATTTCTTTGGGGTTCTGAATAAAATTCTCCTGGCCAGGGGACAGTAGATTTCCCTGCATTATCTCACTGATGTAGTGCTTTAATACAAAAAAATCAACTTCTTGCATCCTACCTTAAAATAGAGTATTTTAAAATCATATTTTCATATTTTTATCTGTATTCTACTCAACATGATGTAATGTTTTGATTTTCAGTCAATTTATAAATATCTAAAATCTGACACTTGACATATTCAATTCAACCACAATAATGGAGCTTTTTGTACTAACGCAAACACATTAATGCAGTAGGGAGGCAGGGTTTCAGCTGGTTTGTTGAACAGAAGACATAATTTTCCTAAAAACAAATGGTGTGTTAAGTTCAGCTGCCATCACAGTGACAGAATAAACAACTAAAAGATAGAATTGTTGCCAGGAGTTCCAATTTGCTTGATAATGATTGAAAGGCATTTCACTGTGATACCACCAGGTGATGTAGGTATTTAGAATTTATATTTTCTTAAAGGAAACAGTCATATAAAACGAAAATGTGCATTCATGTCCTTGGTGGTAATTATTTTAATAGGTATAAAAATAAACTGCAATAATTTGATATTCATTTCTTATTTATCCATATATTTCAATTTGGAAGAAATTCCTGTTTTGTACATTTGAAAAGTCATTGCACTTTTTACTTCTCAGCCACACAATTGAAAAAAGGCTAAAAAAAATCACTCTTCTAGCCATATGTTGTTTTGTTCTCAATTCAACTAGAAGTGTAAACTTTTGGGAGGAGATACGATGTCAAAAATGTGTCATGGTTGACAAAAATACATTCAACTAGTAGTTTTACCTGGCTTTTTTCTGAATATTGTGTTTAATGTATAAATCCAGTAGATATTTAAATGATCTTTCCTTTTCTTAAGACAACACTACTTAATGACTTAAGTTTATTCTAATTTATCACATTGGTTCTCCACTGTGTATAAATACCACATTGTCTTTATCCATTCATCTGTTGATGGATATATAGTCTGCTTCCAAGATTTAGTTATGAGTTGTGCTACTGTGAACATGGATACACATATATCACTGTAATATGATATCTTTAACACATTGGTAAAGATATCTAGAGGGGAATAGCTGAGTCAAATGGAATTTCTAGTTTTTACTTGTTGAGGGATCTCCATATTGATTTCCACAATGGTTGTACTAGTTTATATTCTCACTAACAACATAGCATTTGTTATTTTTTGATTCCTTGAAGATGTCCATTCTTTCTGGAGTAATATAGAATCACAGTGATGTTCTAGTTTGCATTTCTCTAATAAAAAGAAATGTTGAACATTTTATGTATTTATTGGGTATTTGTACTTCTTCTTCTGAGAAATGTTCATTCATTTCTGTTCCCCATTGTTTGATTGCATCCTTTATTTGGGGAAGTAAAATGATTCACCTCAAGGTCCTAGAGAAAGAAGGAAAATTCAAACCCAAATCTGTTATAAGGAAGGAAATTATAAAGATCAGTGCCAAAATTAATGAAATTAACACTAAAGAAATTATATAAGGTAGTAATGAAACAAAGACCTAGTTATTTGGAAGAATAAATAGACAAATCTTTAGCCATTCTTACCAAGAAAAGAGAAAGACCTAAATCATTGTAATTAGAAATGCAAAAGGCAGATCCCAAGGAGAAGCTCACATGGACCAGAGCTGCAAGAGGTTTTGCAGATCCCATCCAGGGCCCCACACTGAAAAGAGCTGCACAGGTGCACAAGGAAAAGCCAGAGGCCCAGCCCATATCCCATCGGTAAGACAAGGTAGGGGGTATCACAATCCCCAACCTGAAGCTATACTACAATGCTACTGTAATAAAAACAGCATGGTATTGGCAAAGAAACAGACCCAAAGATCAGTGGAACAGATTAGAAGATGGAGAAACAAGTCCAGATACACTCAGCTACCTCATCTTCAACAAAGGAGCCAAACAACCTTACTGGAGGAAAGATAGCCTATTTAATAAATGGTCTTGGAAAAATTGGGTTTCAACATGCCAAAGATTAAAACTAGACCTATATCTCTTGCCATGCACTAAACTAAAATCAAAATAGATTAAAGATCTAAATATTAAAGCAGAAATGCTAAACAAGCTAGAAGAGAGGTTAGCTAGAATTGAAGACATTGGTGTAGGAAGAGATTTTATGAACAAAACCTCAGTTACCCATGAACTAGCACAAAGAATCAACAAGTGGGCTCTCTTCTTATTAAAAAGCTTCTGCAAAGCAAGATAAATCACCAACAGCATGAAGAGACAACCCACAATGTGGGAAAACAATTTCACCTGCCGTTTGTCAGGCAAAGATCTACTATCTAGAATCTATAAAGAACTTTAAAAAATCAGACCTCCAAAATTGAAAGACCCAATCCAAAAATGGGCATCTGAAATGAACAGATATTTCTTAGACAAAGAAGTAGAAATAGCAAATAAACATGAAAAAATGTTCAACATCACTGGTAATTTGAGAGATGCAAGTGAAAACAACGCTGAGATTCCACCTCACCCCAGAAAGAATATCTGCTGTAGTGAAATCAACCAATAACAACTGCTGGCAGGGCTGTGCCAAAGAAGAAACACCTCTCCACTGCTGGTGAGAGTGTACACTGGTGCAACCACTGTGGAAATTAGTATGGAGATACCTCAAAGTTCTAACATTAGAGGTCCCATTTGACCCAGCTATTCTTCTACTTTTGGGTATATTCCCAAAAGAATTAAAAGAATCATACTGCAGTGATATATGTGCACCCATGTTCATAGCAGCACAGTTTGTGATAGCTAAAATTTGGAAACAGTCCAATTGCCCATCAACTGGAGACTGGATAAAGAAAATGTTTGTTTTTTGTAAAATGGAATACTACTCAGCCATAAAGAATGAGAAATTAGAGACATTTATAGCTAAATGGATGCACATTGAGGCAATACTCTCAAGTGAAATAAATAGGACAGACGTGTAAATACCAAGCAGTTTCTCTGGTGTGAGATACTGAAAGTGTAAATAGGATCAAAAGGCATAATAGATAATGTGAAATAGGAAGAAAAGGTCCAAAGTGGAAGGGGAAGTGAGAGAGATTGGGGAAAGGAAATAAGGGAATGGAATTACTATGAGAAAATGAAAAAATGGAAATAAAGTCTTAGTTAAATGGAGGAGGGGTGGAAGGATTGAAAGGAGGGCAGGGGAATGTGGAAAAATAAGAACCAAGATATATGATGTAAAGGTACAAATTTCCAGTGATGAATGTCATTATATTGGAAACATAAATTGTAGCAAAAAAAAGAAAGGAAAAAGGTGAATAACAACAGACAGCACCAAAATTCAGAAGGCAATTATTAACTTCTTTTAAAGCTTGTATTCCAAAAATTGAAAAATTTAGGAGATACATTTGATATATATGAATTATGATAACTGAACCAAGAAGATATAAAACACGTAATAGCTCAATAATAGTCAATAAAATTGACACAGTCATATTAAAAGAAAACCTGCCAACTAAGAAATTCCCAGATTCCGTGAATTCATTGCTGAATTCTACAAGAACTTCAGGGAAGAGCTAACACCAATACTGCTTGAACTCTATTTGTATTCTTGATGATAAAATACCCTGATTGGAGTGAGATAGAATCTCATTGTGGTTTTGGTTTTCATTTTGCTCTAAAGTGTGGAATTTTTTTCATATACTTATTGGTCCTTTGTCCTTCTTTTGAGAAGTGTCTCTTCAATTTATTTGCCCAATTATTGATTGGACTATTGATTTTTTATGTTTTGTGAGTCCTTTATACATTCTAGATGTTAATACTTTGTCAGAAGAGAACCTGGCAAAAATGTTTCTCCCATTTTTTAGGCTGTCTCTTCATTTCATTGCTTGTTTCCTAGCTGGGCAGAAACATTTTAATTTGCGGTAGTTTATTTTCTTGATTCTTGCTATATTTCTTATGCTACTGGCATCATATTCCGGAATTCTTTGTCTTTTCTTAAGTCTTCAAGCCTTGTCTTATGTTCTCTTTTATCAGTTTCTTTTACTTACATTTTTTGTTTTATTTTGTGTTGACTTTTGCACAGGGTGAGAGATAGGGATATAGTTTCAGTCTTCTCTACATAGATATCCAGTTGACTGGGTAAATGCTATCTTTAAAGAGGCTATTTTTTCTCCAATCTATATTTTTGGCTTCTTTGTACAGAATCAGATGGGTTCAGTTACATGGCTTGTTTTTGTGTTCTCTATTCAGTTCTATTATTCTACATGTCTATTTTTGTGCCAGGACCATGCTGTTTTCATTATTATGGCTTGTAGCATAATTTGAAATCAGGTATTGTGATATCTCTAGCCATGATATTTTTCTTACAATTGGTTTGGCTATTCTGGGGTCTTCCATGTTTTCATGTGAATTTTAAGGTCATTTTTTTCTACTTCTATGAGGAATGTCATTGGTACTTTAATATGGATTGCAATAAATCTGTAGATCTCTTCAGTCATATGGCAATTTTGACAATATTAATTCTGTCCATCCATGAACATGTGTGGTATTTCAATCTTCTAGTGTCTTTTCTAATTTCTTTATTCAGTGTTCTGAAATATACAATGCAGAGGACTTTCACCACCTTCGTTCGATTGATTCCTAGGTATTTTGGTTTTCTGAAGCTATTGTGAATGAAATTGTTTTCCAGATTTCTCTCTCAACTCATTTATTATTGGTAGATAAGAAAGTTATTGCTACAGATATATACTAGGAAATAGGGAGATAGATGCTTTGTAAATGAGGACCAAGAGATGGAGGGAGAGGAAAGAAAGAAAGAGGAAAGGAAAAAAAAAAAGAATTAAGATGTGTTATGCACATTTACTAACTTCCTCCAAGGAATGAGATCATTATCTACTACCAATATGTATTAATAAAAAACAAAAATTTAAAAAAGTATTTCTTTTTAATGTTGATTTCATATCAGGCTACTTTGGTGAATTTATTTATCAGTTCTAAAAGTCTTTTGGTACAATATTTTGGGTCTTCTAAATACAGAATCATACCATATGCAAATAAAGATAATTTGCTTATTGACTTTCCCATTTATATCCTATTTATTTCTTTCTATTACTTTATTGCTCCAGGTAAAGTATCAAGAACTATACTGAATTTAGAGTGATGAGTAAACATCCTTCCTTTTTCCCTCATTTTAGAAGAAATAATGTTGGCTGTGGGTTTGTCTTTTATGGCTGTCATTATGTTGAAGAAGGATCCTTTAATATTTAGATTTTCAGGGCATTTTTCATAAAGGGATATAAAATTTTGAAATGATTATATGATTTTTGTGTTTAATCATATTTATGTCACATATTACATTTATTGGTTTATATATGTTGAATCATCTTTGCATTCCTGGAGTGGACCAAACTTGATCATGATGTATGATGATTTTAGTGTGTTGTTGAATTCAGTTGAAAAGTATTTCATTGAGAAATTTTGAATGTATATTCAGCAAGAATGTTGCCGTGTAGCATTGTTGTTTTCTTTTCTGGTTTTGGCATCGAGATGATGTTGACCTTATTAAACAACTTTAGAAGTGTTTGTTCCTTCTGTGTCACGGATTTGTTTGAAGAGCATTGATTTTAGTTATTTTTAAATGTTTTGCAAAATCCAGCAGTGATCCCATCTAGCCTTGAGGATATCTTTGTTGTGAGACTTTATTACTTCTTTAATTGCTTTGACTGTCATTGATGTGTTTAGGTTTTCAGAGTCCTCTTGGTTCAGTTTTAGCAGATAGTGTGTGTGTAGACATTTAATCATTTCTTCAACATTCCCCAATTAATTAGGTTATAGGCTTCTCATGTAGTTTCCAATAATCCTCTTGATTTCATTTAAGTCTGTCTTAACATCCCCTTTTCCATCTCAATTGCATTCATTTGGGTCTTCTCTCTCTTTTGGTTTGGCTATGGGTTTATTAATATTGTTTATCTGTTCAAAGAACCAATTCTTTGTATCACTCTGTATCATTAATCCTATGTATTCTTCCATTTGGCCCCATCTCATTTATTTGAGCTCTGACATTCATTATTTCTTTCTTTCTGTTGGGTTTGATTTTAGTTTGTCCTTGTTTTTCTAAGATCTTGAGCTGCAATGTTAGAACATTGAGATATCTCAGATTTTTTGATATAGGTACTTATAACTATTAGTTTTCCTCTTAGAATTGTCTTTTTTTAAATCCCAACAATTCTGGTGCATTTTATTTTTATTTTTATTTCATTGTAGGAATTTTAAAATGTTTTCTTCCTTGATTTCATCAATAACCCACTGAAAATTCAAATGTGAATTGTGTATTCTCCATGGGCATGCTTTGTTTCTATGGTTTCTCTTGATGTTGATTTATAGTTTCATTCCATTGTGATCTCATAAGATGCAAGAAATTATTTCAAATTTTTATTTTGTAAGGCTTTTTTTAATGCCCTGAAATAGCATCTATTGTGGAGAATATTCCATGAGTTCTTGAAAAAAATGTGTATTTGTTGGATAGAATGTTCTATAAATAACTAGTAAGTCCATTTGCTTTATGTTGTAGTTTAACTATGATTTTTTTGAACATTTTTTGTCTGGATGACCTATTTGTGAGAGTGGAGCATCAAAGTTACCTGCTATTATTGTATTGGGATCCAAGTGTCCACATATGTTTAGTAGTGCTTCTTCTATGAATTTGGGTACAACAGTGTTTAGTTCATATATTTTAACAATTGCTATATCTTTTCAGTGAATCATTACCTTCATCAATTTGTCTCATCTGTCTAGCTTTGACTTAAAATATATTTTGTCAAATGTTTTGCATGGGATATTACTTTCCATCCTTAAGCTTTCCATTTGTGTATGCCTTTGTTAGTGAGATGTGTTTCTTGTAAGTAGCAATGAGTTGGATTTTGTTTTTGATCCAATCTGCCAGTGTCTTTTAATTAAATAATTAATACCATTTGCATTTAAATTTATTATAGAATGGTATATCTAATTCCTGTCCTTTCCTTATTTTTCTAATGTTTGATATTTTAATAATTATCAAAAGCTTAACTCTTCTTCCTCTTCCATATTCAGGAGTCCTTCATTTTTTGCAAATGGTATTAACTGTCATTGATTTTTTAAATTTATGATTATCTTGGGAGTTTTAAAATTTATTCTTCAGTTTTAAGGATCAACTTTGTTGCATACAGTAATCTAGGTTGTCTGTTATTTTCTTTCAGGGATTGAAATACATCTTTCCATATCATTCTAAACTTTAGTGTTCTGTAGAGAAGTCTAAAGTTATTCTGATGGGTTTGTCTGTATGAGTGGCTTGGCATTTCTCCCTTGAACCTTTGAATTTTTTTTTTCCTGTAGTCTTGGTATTTTAACCTTGATGTGATACAGGTAGATTTGCCTCTTGTCATGCTTATTCCTAACCATGCAGATGGGTGGGAAAAGCCAACAGGCCACCAAGTTCTGGGCTAGAAGGAGGCAGCAAGGGGAGGCAAGAAATCCCATCACTTTTAAACCCTGTCCTCCAGTAAACCACATGTGGTAAGCCTGGCTGCTCACCACAAAAAGTGGTGCCAATCACTGGGTCCTCCACAGCCTGAGATTCCTGCTGTTTAAACTTCTCAAGGGCTCAGCAACTAGACCTTCCCTTCTCTATGACAGTTTCTTGTTGCTATCTTATACCCACTAACTGCAATAGGGCGATCTCAGAGAGCCTGAAATATAGTTGTGCTGTGGCTTTTAATTTCCAGTGTACTTTAGTCTTAAACCATAAAGCCCTTTTTAAAAATGACTCCTGATTATACAACTCCTAAAATCTGGCTCACACTGCAGTGGATTTCCTCTCCAAAGATAGACTGCCTTGTGGAAGGAGTTATTTTCAGAGTAAAACCCCACATTGTATTTGCAGGTCACAATAATCATGGGTTTTTCCTGGGACTAGCACTGCTGGCCCATTGTTCATTGCTGGGACTGCCAGCTTTCTGTGGTTTTATCTCATGTTTGAGCAGTCAGGTTCCCCTCCCCAACCCCTAGCCATAGTTAGTGTTCCAGACTGCATTGTTCATTTTTTCTGAGTTGTCTTGTTTTTATCCATGATTTTCAGTTTTTCTCTTTCTCCTCAGAAATTTTCTCTTTCCATTTGATAGGCAGTTGTTTTTCAAGTTTCTAAATTCTAGGTCCCAGAGTGACTGTGATTTGCTGCCAACTTCTACTTTGGGATCTTGAAGCTCTTGCTTTTCTTATACTGGTAAGAAAACCGTTTTTGTTTTTTAGTCCTCTTGAGAGGAGTGCTAAGGCACAAATACTTGTTAGCCAGTTTACGTCTCAGGAATTTATAGACAAAGTGGAACTCACTATCTAAATAAAAGAAATCCATCTCAAATTTTCATTGCACAAATTTATATGATAATATATTGTACCACACAGTTCTGCTAAGAATCTCTGAAATTTAAATCATATAATGTGGATAGTTATCTTTCTTGCAAGGCAATGTAAATCGAAATGTTGATATTCAACACATTCTTCTTCTAAATTTCTTGATTATCCTACCTCCTGTTTCATCATCTAAGCAAAAGCTTTTTAAATTTGGGGAAAAGAGGATTCATTTGAAATTCAAGCAATAAGATATAGATGTTCTGAAATCAACATCTTAGGAGTCAATAGCTTTACACAGCTGCTTGAGATATAGGGGAGAAAATGAATTCTGTCTTCAAATGTGTGTAGGAACATTGGAGATGGTAGATTACTTCTTTTTAAAAATATATATATTACCATTATCACAATAATCAATGTTTTATGAACTTTGAAAGTGTTGAATACAGTATCCCCATGCCAAAATACATATAAACATATGATTTATTAGAGTTCTCAGCTCTGTGGCTAATAGTAATGCAAAGAAACTTCATTATTGTTGTCAGCTCAGGGAAAATTTTTCTAGTCACAGAATCTGATTATTTTCAACAACCACAAATAGTAGGTGCCTCCATAATATTTTATTAAGTTTTCTCCGTTATGTACTGACCTGCCAGTGCATTAAGCTCATTAACCTGAGAGAAATTATTGAATGTATTTAATTTACCTATGACTTAAGTCATTTATAGTACATGTTTTTTGTTAACTGCATTCCTATGAGCCAAGTGCACTTGTTAAAATAACTTCAGTAAACATAAATTTTCAACATCTATAGAATGTCCTATTTAGGCATACCCAAACAGTTTCAGTGTAGCTATTTTCAGATATTTGGCTACTGAACCACTGTAGCATATACTATGGGTATATCCAAAGGCTCTTAAGCTGAAGAAGGATGATGTAACCTTTTCTTAGCAATCAGGGAGGATCTTAATGGTTTTACAAACACACACACACACACACACATTTATATAAAGAATCACTAAATCTGTACTTCACTAGTTTTCCCATACAATTTTGATTATATTAAAATTTGTAAATTATGAATTAGTAAACTAAATATATTCCTAAACATGAATATAAGCATACTTATAAGTAACATAACAAATAGTATTTATTCAGAGCATTCTAATGTGCCACTTTTCTAAATTATATAGATACATATAGATGTAGGTAGGGATATAATATTCAGATTTCAGTGTGCTACTCTCTCCATAAAGAGCTGCTATGTCATATTGTATGTTTTATTACAAACTTACATTGCTCTCCTTTTAAGACCAGAGAAAGGGATACATGTTTGGGAGAGATTTTCAAATGATGTTACAAACCAGGATATGAATTTTTTTTTTGTACCAGGGATCAAACTCAGTAACCTTGTGCTTGTGAGCCAGGCAGCGGAAACACTGAGCTAAATCTCTGGCCCCAGGATATGAATTTTTAAGGATCTGTTAATACCTTCAAGTTTCCAAGAGATTCACACAAGATTTATATAAGGTAACATTGCCTGTTATTTTTCTTAGTATTCTGATGATTTTACATTGATCTATATCTCAGAATTTTAACATTTATTGTGTTATCTTAATGACAATATGAGGAACTTGTCAGATTTTCCCAATCAAAAGGTGCATTTCTAAAACTTTCATGACTACAAAATTGAAGGCATAATTCTAGACTCCTTGCAGAAATTATGTTCCAAGATTGATTTCTTTCAGCTCTTTAGCCTTTTCTTTAATTTCATTATGACCATTTTGCTGATAGGAACTTATGCTTTCTGGGTATCTTCCCCAAAGAGTTAAAGACACCATTTTTTTTTTTTTGTACCAGGGATCGAATTCAGGTCCTTGCACTTGTGCAGCAGATGGCGAAACCACTGAGCTAAATTCCTGGCCCAATATTATAGACGCCATATTATAGTGATACATCACATACCCATTTTTTAGCAACACAACTTATAACCATAAAATATCAAAGTGCCTTGTATAACAACAGATGAATGAAGAAAATGTGGTATGTTTAAGTGATGGAGTACTCTTTTGTAAAGAAGGATACATTTGATTCATTTGTAGGGAAAAGAGTGCACCTTAAAATGATAATGTTAAGTAAAATAAATCAGATATACAAGCTTAAATTTTGCCTAACATCTTTTATATGAGAAATCCAATGCATATATAATAAAAAAGTAAAAGATAGTTAATAGGAAACAGGCAGACATATCTTTAGCAAATGGGAAGGAGTTCTAGAGCTGCAGGAAGAGGAGAAGAAGGAGAATAAAAAGCAGTAATATATGTTAACTCTATGTACCTAATCCCTAAGGTGTAAATGTAAACACTATGGACTAGAAACACCTTCTAAAATATAGATTTTAAAAGAGAAATGAGAAAAGAAAATATCCCCTAAAATGTAAGTTTTATTTAAATTGTTTATAACATTTTAAAATGTCTTTAAAATTCATTTTTAGTAAATGTTTGCAGTTCCTATTGCTCACATTCATCATGGGGGGTTTGTTCATTTACATAACACATCTTAATTCTTCCTTTTTGTTTTGGTCCCCTTCTCTGCCCATCCTTCCAACTTTTCTTCTCCTCATCATTTACAAAAGCTCTGTTTCCAATTTTCTTCACTTGTTTTTTTCTTGAAATCCCTTTTCCTTTCCTTTCCTCCCCTTTCCATATTTCTTGTTCCTCTTACCATTTGAAGAAATTCTTCCTACTTCTTGATATCTACCCTTCATTTTGTTCCTTACACAAGAGAAATGAATGTGATGTTTAAACTTCTGCGTCTAAATGTGAAGTAGAAAGAAAAGGGGCAAAGGGGAAGGGGGAAGTGGAAAGAAAAGAAGGGAATGGAATCAATATGAGAAAATGAAGAAATGGAAACAAAGTCTTTGTCAATAGGGAGGGATGGAGGGGTTGAAGGGAGGGAAGGGGAAGGGGGAAAAATAAGAACCAAGATGGATTATGTAAAGGTGCAAATTTCCAATGTTGAATGTAACTGTATTGTAAAACTAAAATGCACCAATAAAATTTCCAAAAAGCTTCTGTGTCTAATTTATTTCACTTAAAGTTATGGTCTTGAGGTACATCCATTTATCTAAAAATGTTCAAGTTTATCCTTATTCATGGTCAAGTAGTACCCCATTGTACGTAAATACCACACTGTAAAAAATCCATTCATCTGTTGATGGGCATATGGGCTGTTTTTCAGATTTAACTATTAGAAATTGGGCTGCTATAAACATGGGTGTGCATATGTCTGGTATGGGGAAGATTCCTAGAAGAGGAAATAGATGGGTAAAATGGAACCTCTAGCTGTACTCTTTGGGGGTATTTCCATACTGATTTCCATAGTAGTTCTACCAGTTTACATTCCTACCAACAGTGGAGAAGGATCCCCCACTCACAGCCTTACCAATCTTTTGTTATTGCTTGATTTCATGGTGATAGCTATTCTTTTTTGCATGAGATGGAATCTCAACATTGTTTTAAATTTGCATTTCTCAAATGGCTAGAGATGTTGAGCATTTTTTTAATGTATTTGTTGGCTGCTTGTATATCTTTCACATGAAAAGTATTCATTCATTTCAGATAGTATTTTTTAAATTGGGTCCTTAAGTTTGGGACATCTAATTTTTTTAGTATTTTATATATTCTAGATATTAGTCTTCTGTATGAGAAGCAGGTGGCAATTTTATTTCCATTCTGTAAGTTGCCTCTTCACTCTGTTGGTAGTTTCCTTTGGTGTGCAGAAGGCTTTTAATTTGATGTGATTCCATTTGTTGAATCTTGGTATTATTTATTATGCAACTGTGGATTTGTTCAGAAAGTCTTTTCCTACACCTATGTCTTCAAGTGTTTTACCTGTTCTATCTTCCAGCAGCTGAAGTCTGTTTCAATATTTAGATTTTTGATCCATTTTGATTTTAGTTTAGGGCATGGTGAAGATATGTGTCTAGGTTCAATATTTAGCATGTGGAAAACCAGTTTTCCTGACACCACTTGTTAAAGAGGCTATCTTTCCTCCAGTGAAGGTGTTTGGTCCCACTGTTAAAGATAAGATACCTGAGTGTGCCCAGAGTTGTTTCTGTATCTTCTATATCTTCTATTCGGTTCCATTGATCCATATCTTTTTTTTTTCACAATGCTATCCTGTTTTCATCACTGTAGCTTTCTAGTACAACTTGAAGTCAGGGGTTATGATGCTCCCTGCCTCACCATTGCTTCCCAGAAGAGCTTTTTCTATTCTAGATCTTTTCTAGTTCTATATGAGTTTTAAAATTGTTTGCTTTAGGTCTGTAAAGGATGCTGTTGATATTTTGACTGGGATTGCATTAAATCTGTGTAACAGTTTTGGAAGTACGGCCATTTTCATTATATTGGTTCTGTCTATCCAGGAACAGGGGATAGCTTTCATTTTCTGGTATTCTCTTTGATCCCTTTTGTCAGAGTATTATAGCTTTCATTGTAGAGGTCTTTCACTTCCTCCATCAGGTTAATTTCTTTTTCTTTTTTTTTTTTTGGTACCGAGGATCGAACTTGGGTCCTTGCACTTGCGAGGCAGGCGATGGAACCACTGGGCTAAATCCCTGGCCCCTAGTCAGGTTAATTTCTAAGTATTTCATTTTTCTTGATTCTATTGTACAAGGTATTATTTTTTATTTCCCTAATTCCTCTCTCAATGAGTTTGTTATTGGTGTAGAGGAACACTATTGATTTTTGAGTGTTGACTTTGTAACCTACTATGCTGCTGAATTAAGTTATTAATTCTTGGAGTCTTTTGCTGGAGTTTTTGTGGTCTTCTCTGTAGAGGATCATATCATCAGGAATTGATAATAATTTAATTTCTTCCTTTTCTATCCATATTCCTTTTATTTCTTTCTATTTTCTAATTGCTCTGTCTCACGTTCAGAGTACCAAACCGAACAGGAGTGTAATAATGGACATCCTTGTCTTGTTTCTACTTTTAGAGGGAAAGCTTTTAGTTTTTGTCCATTTAATATGATATTGGCTGTTGGTTTGTCACTAGTGGGTTTTATTGATTGAGATAAAGACCCTCCATTCCAATTTTCTTTAGAGTTTTTATAACATTTTTAGAGCAATTTGAAGATTAGCGTGTTTTGCAGTGTGAATACAATTCTCTAGCCTCTTAATTTCACTATTTTTTTTCCTATAAATATATAATTTTATATTAGTGAAAGACTCAACATAATTCTTCTAGAATCAATATTGAATTTTAAAATTCTTTAATATTAATATGTAGGGCACAGACACTAAAGTGTCTGAAGATATCTAAGGAAAAAAGAATTAAATTATTGAGCAGCTAGTTAGCAAACTGTATGATTGAATCCTTAAGAAGGAGCAATGAAACTGTAGAACCCACTAATATTATAATAGATAATGATAATAAAAATCACCTAAAACTGTAGTACCACTATTGTATCCATTAGCTACATATAGCTATTTATCTTTAAACTTAAATATAATTTAAACTCAGTTCCTAAATGTAAATCTAGATAAAGTTTCAATCATTGAAGAGCCACATAGGAACAGTGAAATTAAAAATACCCAGAGTATTTCCATTAAAGCAGAATGCTCTATTAGACGATCTGAATTAGATCATTTTAATCTAAAAATTCTTATAAGGTTTTGCTTCTATGCATCATCTATTAATGTTGAATATCATATGGATTTATAAAAATTTAATTCTTTTAACCTTGGAAGAAACATGTTCCTTATTGTGTAAATTAATAACAGAGACTAATGTTTTAATCTGAACAGCATATCATTGCCTAATGATTAAATATTCTGACATCTGATAATAGATGAGATTACACTGTGATCCAGAATCTTCAAAAAGGTTTTTAATAATGGATGTGGTAGTTGATTTTATGAGTATTCTGGCCTGGGCCAAGTACACAGATAGCTGGTATAACATTATCTTCAGGTTTGTTGAGAGTGTTTTCATGAGAGGTTAACATTGGAATTTGTCAACTGAGTAAAGATGATCACCTGCACTAATGTGAATCAGTACCATTCAATCAGCTGATGGCCAAAGAAGAACAGAAAAAACAAAAGAGGGAGAATTCACTCCATTGCTTGAATTGGAATCACCAGATGGGTGTAGCACTTTAGCCCCTCTCTTGAGCATGACTGGAGACAAATCTTCCAGTGTGAAGAACTCTGAGCAAAGTATGCTGTATACTTTGCTTGGAAGGAGAAACTGCCAGCTGCCTGTGTGATTGCACACCAGTTATGAGCTGTCACTGATGATTTGGATGGACAGTCAAGAACTAAGTAAATGATTGGAACACTGGTGACAAAGACATTTTGGGAACATAATAAATTCAGATAGATATCTCTGAATGCACAAAAAATGTGATGATACCTGTGTCCCATATAAATTTTCACCAACTCTTAAACTCAGCAAAGGCCAGTTTTACTAATCAAATAGATAGCATGATCATTCTATGAATACCAGTCAAAATCTTCCACACAAATTCTTGTCATTTCCCAATGGGCAGAAAAAGAAGCTCTGTATAGAATCATCACTATGGGCTGCTACTCACGAAGGCTTATCTGGGATATGGCCACTACTGAGTGCCTCCACTTTCAACAACAGAAACCAACAATGAAACTTCAACATGAATTTGTTTTTCCTACATGCAATGCTTCTGCCCAAACTACCATCTGCAAACTTACAGGAGGCCTTATCTGCAATCATGGTATTGGATACACTGCTACTAATCAAGAAATTCTTCAAAGCAAAAAGAGTGTGACAATGTCCCATGTTCATAGGATTTTTTGATACTACCATGTTTCTGATCATTCTGAAGTGTGAAGCTTGGTAGGATAATGACATAGCCTCTGGAAGATTGAGTGATGGTCCTAACTTCATGGGAATACCTTGCAAATAGGGACAAGACTCTTCAGAAGTGTCTCTATGTTCTGAATTATTCATGGCTCCAGGAATCAAGGGATACAATTGGAAGTGGCACAGTGATCTATTACCCTTAGTGATCTACTGGGAAAAAATTTGCTTTCAGTTTTTTACCTTGTGCTGTTGTACCCCAAAGGCCTGTTATTCCACAGTGGAGGTAAGGAAGAGTCTGTTGGGACTATGGGAGATTCCTTAGAATATTTCCTAGTATTACCATCCCTTGTGATAACCCAGTTCAAGTAGAACAAAGAATGACCCAGGCCATTTAGAAATTAGGATTACATTCTGGTATGTCCAGCTGAGGCACTTGCTGAAAACAAAGGTGCAAGAGTAGATGAAGATAGTTATGAATGCCAGCTAGGCTTGATTGATGAGTTATAGAAATAAGTATTATAATCGTCACTGTACTTATTACTTATTTTTAACAAATAAAAGATGCACTTATGTATATATGCACACATATTAATGAAGTTGCATTATTTTATACTATAAAATATGTAACACTAAGATGTATTGCCTTTATATCACTATTTAAGTATTATTAATTTTGCAACACAGTCATTAAGTCATAGAAAATTAGGAGAAGAAAAGACATAACAAAAGGACTTTATTTCCCCTCTAGGGAAGGGATTAATGCATTTTTTTGGTTATATGCATGATAGTTGTAACTTGTTAGTTATAATTATGAATTTTTAATTGTCATTTAAGAAATTAAGTATGGCTTAAATGGGTGCACAAAGGCGCAGTGCTAACAATGAGTGTGCTTGTGTGCTTCCTTTCCTCAGCTTGGCTGGCCTGAGGGTGCTCAGAGAGCTGATACAGCGTTAATTATCAGGTGGCAGAGAGGTTGTTTCCAGAAGAGATTAGCGCTTGAATTAGTAGACTGGGTAAGGTAGACTGCCTTCATTATCGTATCTAATCATTTAAGGATCAGAAAAGAACAAGAATGTGAAGAAAAGGAAAATTTGCTCTGTGTTGGTGTTCTGGCCCTTGAAAATTGACACTGTTCCTTTTTGGATGTTTGGGCTCAGTCTAGGACCTCTACTCACATGTGTCACCGTACACTCTGCTTCTCAAGCCTCTGAAACTTGGATTGAATTATATCTCTGGCTCTTCTGGAGACTCATTGGCATTCATAGCTTTATAAGCCTGTTCCCATAGAATACATGTGTGCCTATGTGATTTTATGTATTCTATTGCTTCTGTTTATCAAAAATATCCTTGAGCTGGGGATTTAGCTCAGTGATTCTGCTGCCTGCCTTGCAAGCACAAGGTCCTGAATCTGATCCCCGGTACCAAAAAAAAAAAAAAAATTCTAAGACAATAATGGTGTCTATAGATTATAGCTAAAATTCATCCAAATTTGAATTTATGTATGAAAAATTATGAATGAGTTAAAAATTATTGTCAGTTATATTTATCAAGATGCTACCAATTTCAGTATAAAATTTTATTTCATTAAGGTTGTCTGTTTTGTTAGTATGATAAAATTCATCAGTCTATATAATACTAGAAATTTTATAAAATTACTTTCCAAGATTGTTCAATACCAAAGAAATGAAGCCAAATCATGGAATATGACTTTCTAGAATACATAGTGATATAAAATTCTCTATTTTTAATGAAATGAAACAGTAGAAAATCTATATTTGCCCAATATTAACTAAAGAAAAGAATATTGTAAAGAAGACTTACCTTTCAAATAATTGTTTTTATTTATTCAAAAGATTTGGGTTACATAATATATTATTTAATTTTAAACTGAAAATGAAACTATATCAAAGAGTGATACTCTTGGGAGAGTGGATATACTTATTTATTATTGGATTATAACCTTCCAGATCTTGTGAAAATGTTCTAGTTTTTTTCTTTATTGATCTGGATATATAGGGTGACGCTTTCTACAAATGACATAGTATTAATTTCCTAAGGCTATGATAGCAAATAATACAGCCTGTCTGATTTCAGCTGTAGAAATTTATTGTCTTAGTTCTGGAAATAGAAGTCAAAAATTAAGTTATAGCCAGAATAAGTTTCTATTTAGGTTTGTGAGAGAAGAAAGGCTTTGCACTCAGGTTTGTCTATTGGGAAGTCATAGAAAAATTTAATGGCTAGGGACTGCTGAGAGGCCTTATACCATTGAGGATGTCCCTATGAAAGGGATAATGTGGTGCTAGCCTCCCCAATTCCTTGTTCTTATCCCAGGAATAAGATGAGCAGTTTAACCCACCACATGCTCGCCATTGTAACTTGTGAGATTGCCTCAGGCCCAGAAGTGACAGGTCAGTTGATAATGGTGTGAAACCTCCAAAGCCATGAGTCAAAGCAATCTTTTTCAGTTTATAAGGTGATTATCTCATGTGCTTGTTAAACTACTAGAAAGCTGCGTGGCACACACTTGTCCTTATTATCTCATTTCAATTTAATTACTCTTATAAATGTGTCCAAAAACTTTTGTCTCAATCTAAGGTACTAATGATTAAGACGTGAAAAAATGAATTGTGGACACAAAGCTTTCCCCTTTATTCCCAGGTTATTCATATATATATATATAATATATATATTATATATATATTATATAATATATATATTATATAATATATATATTATATATACCTACACATTTGGGTATAGATATAAGTAAATATCTCTGTTGTAGTCAGGGATTTCAAGGGAATAGATTTAATATTGGATACATAATTTATAGGATTATTTTATAATATTCACTCAGAAGTCAAATACAGAAGAGCGCAAAGATCTGTCCATGCTGGAGACCGGAAAAATCCTGGATCCTACAGCAGTGTCTTCTATGAGTCTGTTTCAGAAGGCCAAGGCCAAGGGGTCTGGAATAGAAGGCTGAAACTCTCCGCCAGAAGCCCAGGGGCCTGTGCCAAAGCCTGGAGAGTCTTCCTGAGAACCAGGAGATGATGCTGAGGTGAAGAAGCAGACCAGAAACAAAGACAGCAGTGGCCTCTGTTCTTCTGAGAGTGGGAGGCAGGCAGGGTGAGATGCTGTCAGAAAATCAGCAGCATGCAATCTTCCCCTCCAGTACTCATTTTCTGTCCTGTTGTCAATCTTCAGGTAGATCTTCCATACCCAGAACCAGGCAGATTCCTCGGTTCAACTGAGCGTTCCCACTTAAAGTGACCATTAATTAATCCACCACAACATCCATCCATATTCATATGCAGATATATGTAAGGGTTGTGTGAGAGAGAAAGAGAGAGAGAGAGAGAGAGAGAGAGAGAGAGAGAGAGAGAGAGAGAGAGAGAGAGAGAGAAAGAAAGACAGTGACAGAGATAGACCGAAAGAGACAGAGAGAGAGAGAGAGATTGAAACTATTTAGGCTAAATCAGGAAAGGCTAAGTGAGCACAAAGTAGAACCAGGAAGTACAAGCATAGTCTTCATACATTCTCTTACCCAAGAGTTTATTTTAACAAACCATCCCCATAAAAAAGTGGCTTAACAAAATGCTAAATTCTGAAGGTCACAGTAGCCCTGGCTATGAGAATAAAATTTAATTTTACTCATGTCATTCATTTTAACCACAGATACTTCAGCAACAATCTCCCACTTCCCATTCTGGCTGCAAGTTGGGGTATTCTCTCATAATATAAACAAATTCCCCACTAGTTTCACAAATTTTATATGATCCTACAACTCCAAAAGCAAAGTTTGTCATCTTATTTTCTTATAATCAAAATTCATTTTCATGCTTAACCTACTAATATGAGGGTTTCATGGTCCTTATGGTAAGTTATGGCAGGACTTATATTCTAACCAATAAATAAAATGACAAATAGTGTCATTAGATCAATATATATTTCACAAATTAAAATGTCAGTTTCCGGAGAGTAAGAGAAAAAGCTTGGAAAAAAATTAAGGTACACACATAAACATTTTAGATGATAATTTATTTAAAATACTTTCATATCTGTTATTCTCTGCTATGCAATGAACATTTGTGCTAGCTACTGAAATAACAACAACAACAAAAACAGTATCCACAAAGGATGCTATACTAATCCATAAATATTCAGCCAGCTAGGTGAGTTGCATGGGCTTTGGAAAGACTACAGTGAATCTGAGTCAGCAGTGAGATGAATTAAATAAAAGTCCGAACAGAACAGCATGTAAAGCACATATAGTCCTAGTGTCAGGGCCCCCCTAAATGAATGACACCAATACATTTGACAAAGAGTCAATAATATAATTCTCTTGAGATATAGAGCACAAATTTTATGTTCATGGAACATGTCTTAAATGTAGTTTCTACTAGAATTCTTTACAATAAAAAGCTACATTCTGGTGGGTAATGAAATTCTATGAATAAATCTTAATTTCTGAAAAATGTTTCAATTTTGGCTTGCATACAAGTATGTTGATGGGAATAAATAATTACCAATCTATCAAAAAGGAAGGTACAAACATCGCTTTTCTAATTCCCATAATATCAACTAATACTTTTTTTTTTGCCCCTTGAGACACATAGTACTAACACTTTAAACCTTAAATTAACTGAAATGTGTAACCTGATGTTAAGGCACACAGAATAGCATGCTGAATGTTTCTTGTGGTATGTCTTTTTCAGGTCCGCATTCATTGAGAATTTTTGCTAGCCATACAAAATTCACAAAATCATGTACTCTAAGTACCTTCCAACTTACAGTTGCTCCATTTGGACTTAGATTCTTTAGGACAGCTTTTTACTTCTTGGAAGATCATACACCTCATGAAGGCCATTTGTAAAAAATCCTCCTTCCTTCCTTCCTTCCTTCTTTCCTTCCTTCCTTCCTTCCTTCCTTCCTTTCTTCCTCTATATTACTGGTTAGGATATGTATTTTTGAGGAGGATGAAAAGTTTCTAAATTGATGTGCCAGATGTACTCAATCATGGACATATTGGTAGAGAATAAACAATGTTATAGAGTCAGATTGTACTAAGATTATGGGGCCAGAGTCTAATTAACATAATGTAAGACATATAATTGGAGATGATAGAAATATTTATAAACTCACTAATTGATTCATATATTCCTTTAATGTGACAAGCCAACAACAATAAAGTTCATGGTTTATTTGTGTACAGCTTTCCCTAATTTCAAGATTTTATGCTTCTCTCAAAAAATAGAAAAAATAACATTTATCAAACTGTACAAATGCTCTTCAATGAATTTACAATATTTTCAAAAACTTATAGAGGGAAAAGATTTCAAGTGTGTCCTATGAATTCAAAATCGTGATTGAAAACAGAAGGAAATAATTGTTTCATATATTCATAAAGCAATTACAGCAAGTGATGATATAAAAACAAGATGTGTTATAAAAGGAAATTATGTGATTACTCAGTGGTGCTGCATCTTATGGTAAAAGAAAATAAAACAAAAGCACAGTGAAGGCTGTTTCCATTACAAGACAGTGACGGTAATTATCAAATAATAATAGGGAGAGTAAATACATAAGAATTCAATGGCAGTAGCCATCTCTGGGGCACACTTCTCAGCAGGAAAGATAAGGCATGAAGTGAAATTTCAAGAAATAATAACAGTTTCAAAATAAAAATGTAAATAATTTAGGCACATGAGGAATTGCATTCTGTAGGATTAAGAATAAAATACTGAAAAATCCTCCATACACAAATCACCATTGAAGTTCATTTAAATGTGCATATTTGTATAGAATATAGGTATTTTTCTTTATTAATAAGTCTCTCTTCCAAAAGATTCTGACTAAAATTATGACATATTGGCCTCATATTTCCACTATCTCTATCATTTTTCTTATCTCAATAGATGACTATCTCAAAAACAATTCAATATATTTATATTTTGTCATTATTTTTCAATGACAACTGTTTATTATATTTTCATACATTTGCATATATAACAAAATATAACCTTTACATTTATTTTTATTTTATTAGTAGATGTTTATAAAAAGTATCTTTCTTATACTTTAGGATGACTCAAAGTAGGCTACAGAGTAAGAAACTTTATGTTAGAGTTATTAAAATATACTGGACTATTTTTATGAATTATGTATTATTTTTACTTAGTTATTTGGGAGGGATCATCTACACATTAGAATTTTGTTTTTTAAATACACTTTTTTATTTTCCTTAAGATATTATTTTCATTGTCAATCATGCCTTTAATAATAGGATATACCGCCAGATAAAAATATACTTCCACATAGCAGGTCAATTTTTTTATATAGAACAGAAAATCATAATAATTTCTATCACTAAAAAAAATCTATGTTAGATCATTACTATGTATTTAGTAAACATCTCTTTCTTACAAATCCTTAACAGTATTAAAGGACATTTTTCCTTTCTATCAGCTACTTATTTATTGGGGAATATTACACATGAATCCCAAAACTCATTCCACTGTGGTCCTAATGTAAATTGAAAGTTCTGCAAAATATAATAAGAGTTGAATAGTGAGGCCTACAATTTAAGTCCAAACTCGCTCACTGTGTCTCATTTATTTTTCTCACACTTTTCACCTTGAAGCCAAATTGAACTTACCTTTAAAAATCTAAAAGCTTATACAAACTATATGTTTAGCGATGAGCATAATTTCATGATTATCTGGCAGAAAAAAAATCACATGATAAGGCAAATATATATATTCTTGTATACAATATCATATATACTTATATATTCTTACATATTATAAGAATATATATTATATATAGGAATATATAATATATAAACTGATATTTATTTATTTATTTATTTATTTCTGGCATAGAACATCTCAGTGGGCTCTTTCTAGCCCTGCTATAAAGATAACATCCAGTAACACGTATTCTTGATGGCTTTATTGTTTCCTTTTGGTACTGTGATCAGTAATAGTAGCACAAATTTTTCTAAAATTTTTTTGGTCATCTTGGAGCATGAGATTACATAGAAAATGCAAGAAGATTTGTGATCGAAACAATCTGTCCAGAGATGTAGCCCTCTGATACTGAGCTAATATAGTGCTGTACTTGACTTGCAAGAGAAATAAAGCCAGAGGAAGAGTTACTGTGAACAAGTACACGTAGTGTATTTCCACAGCCTTACTTTCCCCATAGCTCATCATTTTATTGCTGAATTGATGCCAAAAACTAAACAGTCTTTGAGCTTGCATCAGCAGTTCTATAACTCCTCATAACCCATGTTGCCCTGTTGTTATTTTATTTTAGATCATAACCTTTTTTAGTTTGTGAAAATAAATTTGCGGTTATCTCACTGTTGATCATTCAAAGCAGCTGAAACTTCCTGGAAGAATTATCTTAGAAACTAGAGTTGATTCACTGAGACTGCAGATAAGCAAGGGCTCCTGGGCCAGGAATAATGAATTATTTTGGGAAGTATTGTGTCTGGATATTGAAGTAACATATTAAAACAGTTTTAAACAAAAACGTGGGTGTTTTTAGATGGTCAGAGAAGCACCACCTAGAATACAAGTGCTGCGGTGAGCCACACTTAAAGTGAATCTAGCAGGTGATTAAGCAGAAGTGTGACATTTTCTTTCTCTCTGCCGATTTGTCTTTTCTATGTTTCTGCCTATACACTGACTTATCCTGCTTAATATTCTTAACAAAAATTGTCATCGCACCACTCCAAAGTTTATACTCCCTTAGTTCCAGACACACATAGAGATGAGCTGTTTGAATTCTGTGTTTTAGTGTAACAATTGTTAAGTTTGGCCCAAACCGATCTCCCTATTGAATGATAAATTTTGGCTCAAGGTGACTCCATATACTGCACAGTGAACTGCAATTCAGCTCAAAATTCAAGCAAATTGTGACATAAGTTCATATGTGGTTACTCTGGCTGTTATTTGTGTTTGTCACCTTAACCGAATTAAGAAATCCCTAACAGAGTATCAGAAAAGCTCACTTCTGGGAATCTCTAAGTATGTCATGGAAATAGGGACTTGGGGTCTGTAACTGGTCTCTGGCCCCACCTCTCTGTAATGTTACCCTTCTCTGCTTCTTGGGCACCATCAACTAAGAAGTTTTGTGCCATCAGCCCCTTCCTACATTATGCTCCTGCCTTGGAGCCAGCTTACCATGGACTAAACTCTCCCAAACCTTGAGATAAATGAACCTCTCCTCCAAGTTGTGTATGTAGGTATCTGCTGCCAGTACTGAGGAAATTGACCAATATAATAGTCAAGCAACTGAGACTGAGTCAAACAAAGAAGCTGAGTCTCCAGCCAAACCCAGGCTGAAAATAATGAGATTATGCTCAAATACTATAAATGTTGAACTGCAGTAATCTATGTCATATGTCATATGTCATTTCCTGTTTTTGGGTTACAAATACACTTCATGTTCTAGGTGAGGGCATTGCAAAACATCTATAGTATTGAGTACTACCCTGTCCAAGAAACTTTTTATCTTTAACTTTCCTTCCTCTTTCTCTTCCTTCCCTCCCTCCTTCCTTCTTCTTTCCTTTCACCCTCTTTCCTTTCTTTCTTTCTCTCTTTCTCTTCCCTTTCTTTCTTTCTATCTTCCTTTCTTTTTTTTTCTTTTGATAAATGGTTTTTTCTAAATTTAACTGGTTTCAAATGTTTTCGTAACAGATAGTTATAGTGAGTACAGTTAGGAGTAGATTTTCCAAGGACTCTCAAAAGCAGCAACTGTGGGGGCACATACACTCACTGAGCCCAGTGATTTCTCAAGGCAACTGAAGTACTGGCTAAGTTTCTGTTTTGAATCCTGAACTCCACTGATTTTGGGTTTTTAGCTCTCTTTAGTTTACTGAAACAAAACTTCTTCTCTGTTTTTTCTCTTCCTTTTATATTTTTCTTACATTATTAAATAATATTCAGATAAGAAGCCTTATTTGTCTGACAGGATTAGATAAAGTCTTAATTGGGTTCAGAACTGGAATTGAGTTAACAGTTAAACAGTTTGAATCTAACTAAGGGTCTTTGGTTAGAATGTTTTTATTTTTGGATTTTGATTGTTTGATTCTTTTTCTTGGTAATGAGCTCACCACAATTCAAAGGAAATAAGTCTGCTTTCTAGTGTGCCAGCTATATCCATGAATCAGAATTATAGGTGACAAATACATAATTTTGGGAAAAAATTGAAGTAATCTAATTTGAAAAACCTCAGAAATACAAGGGAGAGATTTTAATTTGGATGGAATTTTTGTATAAATCATATGTAGAACAAAAACGACAAAGAACCACATTCCAAAACAATCATATTGATTTTAATTTGGTACTTGGAGGCATGTAAAAGACTAAATGTATTAAAATTGACTGTTTAAAAGATTATTTCAAAAATAAATGAAAGGATTAAACTACTGTGTATAGAAAATTCACCAAGTGATGATGCCCTCATAAGCTACATTGTGTTTGCAGGCATCAGATACTTGAAAACTAGGACTTAATTATGCATGTATCAGTGACTGTTTATATGATATCATTGGATTAAATCCATTTAAGTCAATTGGCCCTAACAAGGTTGTGGTTCTATGCTGGGACAGCACAAAATACAGGGAACACAAACACCAAAGGATAAATTTCCCTTTGGACCTGGTACAGGAGCTCTGATGATTTATGAGTATCTAGAATAACTGACCTTGCTTAAGTACCCTTGGGACCTATATTGGTGGTGCATATGATTTTCTTTTATTTTTTTCTGTTCTTCTCTAGTTTGCATCTTGGTAGTTGATCAAGCTCACACCTTCCTTCCAAATTCCTTTCTTTGAAATTTCCTAATGTACTTCCCTTAATCCAAGGTCAAAGTTAGTAACAACTAGATGAATTAGATGAGTATAAATACGTGTCCACCGATGAAGAGTTCCCTGGAGATTCACACTTAGTAGTAGTGGAGTAAAAGTGTATGAAATTGAGAGCTAATTCATGAAGTGGCAATATCTGGAGACTTTAAAGCCAGGCCTTTCAGGGATTTAGATTGGTAGAGGCCACCTTCCAGGAAATATTTGGAAATATTTGTGTACAACAACACTTGAAATAGAAACAAATTTCTCCTGATGGGCCCTTGGCCTGATTTGGGGGTTTGAGCATGGTGGTACATAAACCCTAATCCTGTACTTATCTTCCTATTATTTTTAATATGATGGAGAACTTAATTTAAAAAGTGGCTAAAACTGCTACATGGTCTAGACATTCAGAAAGGAACACATAATGTGTTTTGGGAATGTGGTTTTGTAGCCTCCTAGATGATTGGTTGAAAGGGGAAATCTTATGCCTTGCTGGTAAGATTGTAAATTAGTACGATCACTTTAAAAATAATACAGACATCTTCAAAAAATTAAAACGACATTGCCATATAATCCATCAATCTGGCTACTGTGTATAAATATGTTGCAAAATTATATTGGTGTATTAAAAATGTATCTGCACCCCCATGTTTATTGCAGCACTCTTCATGGAAGTTAGATAAGATATTGAATCAACTAAGGTGACAATCAACAAACAGGTAAAGAAAATGTGATATTCATACACTGTGGAATACTATTCATCTATTAAAACGTAAGAAATCCCTTCATTGTAGCATCATGGATGGAATTGGAGATGATAATGTTAAGTGAAATAATCCAGGTTTAGAGAGACAAGTATCACATGATTTCACTCATATATAAAATCTAGAAAACTTAATTTCATAGAAGTATAATAGTTACCATATACTGTGGCTGGTAGGAGAGGTGGGGATAGAGAGGGGGGAGGAGGGGAAATAAGAAGAGATTAGTTAACAGACAAGAACTCACAACCAAATAAGAGCAATGATTCTGGTGTTCTGTTACAAAGAAATGTGTGTATAGCCAACAGTCTTTTATCATATAATTAACAATAGCTAGAAGACAGGATTTTGAATGCTCTTATCAAAAACATATGTTTTGGGGCCAGGGATTTAGTTCAGTGGTTCTGGCGCCTGCCTCGCAAGCTCAAAGTCACGAGTTTGATCCCTAGTAAAAAAGAAGACAATGTTTTATTTTTTTATTGTTACATGTTTGCAGTACATAATGATTATGCTAGTTGTGAGGGGTTGGTACATGTGCATACATAACATGTTTTAATTTTTTATCCCCTTCCCTGTCTCTCTCTTCCTCCTTCCCTCTAGCTCTTCACCCCCTTCCTTTCACAAAAGTTCTATCTCCCCATTTTCTATTATCTATCTTTCATTAAAATTTGCTACTTTAATTTACTTATACCATGGGTTGCTTATATAAGAAAAATCATGCAATATTTAGGCTTTTTGTGTCTGATTTATTTCACTTAGTATTTGAGATAGTGGGTAACCCTAAATATAATGAAATGATCAATACACAATAGATAAATGTACTGCAGCATCATATTGCACCCCGTAAAAATGTAGAGCTGTTATATGAAAAATCCCATGCAGAAAATGAAAACCCCACTTACACAATGTGAGAAAATATCTGTAAATTACGTATGTAATGAGTATCATGTATCTGCAACATATTTAAAACAACATTTTATAATGAAGAAAGAAATACTTTTGAAGAAATGGTCAAAAGACTTGAGTAAACTTTAGTAGACATTTCTCTAAAGAATATATGTAAATTTCCAATAGCATATGAAAAGATGTTCAACATAATTAGTTATTAAGAAATTACAGATAAAAATCATGACAAGATACTACTTCACATCTACTGAGATGGCTACATTTTTATTTTAAATAGAAAAAGAAATTTTGGCAATGTTGTGGAGAATTTAGAATCCAATTAGAGTTGTTATTGATATTTTAAAGTGAAATAAACTAGAAACTGAAAGGAAAACAAAACATAATGATCTGAAATACAAAATATAATATCATCTTAATTATATGGGAAATACATCTGTGCAAAAAACAAAACAATGGTTCCCACACAGGAAGTGGGGAGGAAGAAATAAAACAGGACAACGTAGTTCAGAGGATATAAAGCATAGTGACATAGGTAAAACAAATGTGGGGAGGAGGAAAGAAAATAGGACAATGTAGTTCAGAGGATATAAAGCATAGTGACATAGGTAAAACAAATGTAGAGATTTAAACAATGTACTACTGGATGATGTAGATAATAAAATTATTCTGCTTGGGGCACTCATACTAAATTCATGCTCTTGCCCAACAACAAACCACATTTTGTGTAATTATGTGATCAATTGCATGGTAGTTTGCTTTATTGTAGCTACACTTCATTATCTAAATGCATGATGTAAGACTTGTATACCACAAAGAAAAACAATAATAAGTGTTATGCAATAAAATATTTCCACTGTTAAAAATGTTTTGATATTGCCTCAAATATTGAAATATACGTAAATTATCATATAACTCAGTAAATCTACTGCCATATATCTACATATATATATACATATATATATATACATATATATTAGGTAGGTTTTAAAAAAGAACTCAAACAAATACATATATGTATATGTTCATAGCAATACTATTCTAAAATGTTAAAAGTCAAAGTAACAGGCCCTCCCAGACAACAGCTACATAGGGTCTCCAGTGAAAGGTATGCATAAATACCTTCCCAAGTGTTCCCAGGCCCCAGCCAGGAGCCCAGCCAGAGAACAGATCAGCTCAGGGATCCAGAAAGCCACCACTTTGAGCCTAGGAATTGGTGTACTGGTGAGCAGCAGGGTAAGGGCTCAGTGACTTGCTGAGAATTGAAGACAACTGGGTGAGCAAAAAGTTGCCTCAACAAAGGCAAAGCAGGCTGCATGTGTTTAATTGAGAAGACACGTAAATAAGTCTCAAAACCAGACTTCCAGATCACCTAAACGCAACCCCAAAGGGCAACGAGATGGAACAATCTGATACTCAACCATTTGGACTCCCTGAACTGGGCATGAAAGAGGACCTAGAAAAAACAAAATCAGAACTAATTTCTCAGATAACAGCAGAGATTGTGCCCTTAGTAAAAAACATGATTAATAAATCTAGAGCTGACACAGATAAAAAAAAAAAAAAGAGGAGCTAAGGAATGTAGTGGAATCCCAACATAGGAAACAAATGGAATTCATAAAACAGATGCAAACAGATTTCCAGGAGATTAAAAACTCCATTGAAAGTTTATGCAGCAGAATGAGCCAACACAAGGATAGAATTTCAGATATAGAAGATAGGATTGCAGTTAGTGACCAGGAAAAGAAAAAATTCTTTAAAATGGTAAGGGACCATGAGAAATCAATCCAGCAGCTGCTAGACAATGCAAAGAAAAATAACTTCAGACTGATTGGAGTCAATGAAGAAATAGGAGAGAGTGCAGATGACATAAAAAAAAAAAACTGTTCAGAGAAGTAAGGGCAGAAAACATCCCAAATAGGAGGAAAGAACTTGACATACAGATAAGTGAGGCATATAGGATTCCAACTAGCCTTCATCAAAAAAAACTTTACACATAGGCATATAATACTTAAGATTCCAGAAACCCAACAGTAGAACAAAATTCTACAAGTAGCTGGAGAAAAGAAACAAATCACATACAAAGGAAAGCCCATCAGAATCATACCAGACTTCTCAATGCAAACCCTCAAGGCAAGAAGAGCATGGAATGACATATTCCAACCCCTCAAGGAAAACAAACTCCAACCCAGATTGACATACCCTGCAAAACTATCTTTCAAAATTGATGGAGAATTAAGATACTTTCATGACAAAGAGCACATTAGGAACTTCATGAATACCAAACCAGCACTCCAAAAAATTTTAAACAATATCCTAGGAAAAGCCAGTGAGGATCACAACCCCAGGAAGCCCTGCAGAATGAATCCATCAGGCAAAACAAGATATTAAACACAAAGGGGAGGAATCCAAAAATAAGAAAAAGTCATGACAATGATGTCAGTACACATCAGTTACAACTATTAATGCTAATGGTCTCAATTCACCAATCTAAAGAAGTAGAGTGGCAGAATGGCTCAAGAATCAAGATCCAACAATATGCTGCATACAAGAAACACACTTAATTTAAAAAGAAACTCATAGACTCAAAGTTAAAGGGTAGAAAACAAAACTCCATGTGACATGAACCCCCCAAAAAGCAGGAGTAGCTATCCTCTTTGAAGATCATGTAGCTTTCTAACCAACACTGATTAAGAGAGACAAAGAAGGACACTACATCCATGTAAAGGGAACAATCCAAGGGGAAGTGATGACAATCTTTAATATATATACCAAACATTAGTGCACCCACATATATAAAACAAATACTAATGGACAAGAAAAATCAAATAAGCACTAATACAATAGTAGAGGGGGACTTCAATACCCCACTGTCACAAATAGATCAACTAGACAAAAAATAAACAAGGAAATATTAGAACTCAAACTTTTGAACAAATGAACTTAGCAGATGTTTACAGAGTGTTCCACCCCACAAAATCAGAATACACATTTTTTTCAGGTGCAAATGGGTGGTTCTCCAAAATAGACCACATACTTGATCATAGAATATGTTTAAGTAAGTGCAAAGGCATGCAAGTTGTCCCCTGCATATTATCAGACCATAGTGCAATGAAATTGGAGATGAATAGCAAAAGACATGGCAAGAATTTCATAAGCACATGGAAATTGAATAACCAATGGATTACAGAGGAAATTAAAGAAGAAATCAGACTGTTCCTTCAATTAAATGACGATGACAGTGCAACATATTGTAATCTTTGGGACATAATGAAAGCAGTTTTACAAGGGAAAATTACAGCAATAAATACTCACATTAGGAAAACAGAGTGAGCTCAATTACAAAACCTGAGGCTGAACCTCAAGCTTCTAGAAAAAGAAGAGCAGGACAAACCCAAAGCTCATACAAGGGAGGAAATTATAAAGATCAGGGCAGAAATCAATGCAATGGCGACTAAGAAAATGATACAAAAAATTAATGAACCCACAAGTTGCTTCTTCAAAAGAATAAACAAAATTGACAAACCCTTAGCCAAACTTATCTGAAAAAGGAAAGGCCCAAGTCCATGTAATTAGGAATGAAAAGGTTGAAATTACAACAGACCCAGCAGAAATCCAGAGGATCATCAATACCTACTTCAAGAACCTATATGCCAGTAAGATGGAAAACACAGAAGAAATGTACAGATTCCTAGATACATGTAAATTACCAAAGTTGAACGAAGAAGACTTAAAAATTCTAAACGACCCAATATCAATCAGTGAAATTGAAAACGTAATTAAAAATTTACTAAGAAAAGCCCGGGTCCTGATGGCTTGACTGCTGAATTCTACAAGACATTTAGAGAGAAACTACTGCCACTTCTGTTTAAACACTTCAATGAAATTGAAAAGTAAGCAATACTCTTGAATTCATTCCCAGAAGCAAGCATCACCCTGATCCTCAAAGGAGAGAAAGAGCCAACCAAAAAAGAGAACTGTAGGCCAATCTCACTAATGAACACAGATGCAAAAATCCTTAATAAGATACTGGCCAATAGAATGCAGATCATCAAGAAGATCATACACCCTGACAAAGTGGGATTCATCCCAGGGGTGCAGGGATGTTTCAACATATGCAAATCAATAAATGTAATAAACTATACTAATAGACCAAAGGACAAAAACTATATGATCATCTCAATAGATGCAGAAAAAGCATTTGACAACATCCAACATGCATTTATGATAAAAATTCTCCAAAAAATTGAAATAAGTGGTCTCTACATCAATCTGATAAAAGCCATCGATGAAAAACCAACAGCCAATATCATACTAAATGGGAAAAATCTGAAATCCTTCACACTAAAATCAGGAACAAGACAAAGATGTCCACTATCACCACTCCTGTTCAATATAGTCTTGGAAACATTAGCCACAGCAATTAGACAACAGAAAGAAATAGAAGGAATAAAGATAGGAAATGAAGAAGTCAAATTGTCATTATTTGCAGATGACATGATACTCTATATAGAAGACCCCAAGAACTTCACCAAAACCTTCTAGACTTAATAACCAAATTCAGTAGAGTAGCTGGATACAAGGTCAGCACACAATAATCAATAGCTTTCCTGTACACGAAAAACAGACTCACCAAGAGTGAAATGAGGCAATCAATTCTTTCATAATAGCATCCAAACAAATTAAAATATCTAGGAATCAACCTAACAAAAGAAATCAAACACTCTACTCTGAAAACTCTAGCACTCTGAAAAGAGAGATTGAAGAGTGTATCAGAAAATGGAAAGAAATCCCTTGCTCCTGGGTAAGAAGAATCAACATAGTGAAAATGGCCATACTTCCAAAATTGCTATATAGATTCAAGGCAATCCCAACTGAAATCCCAGCACCATACTTCACAGACTTGGAGAAAACAATCCAAAAATTCATTTGGAACAAGAAGAGACCTAGAATAGCATAAGCAATTCTAGGCAATAAAGACAAGGTAAGGTGTATCACAATCCCCTACTTGAAACTATACTACAAAACTACTGTGATAAAAATCAGCATGGTACTGGCAAAGAAACAGACCTGAGGACCAGTGGAACAGATTAGAAGATGCAGAAACAACTCCAGACACACTCAGCCACCTCATCTTTGACAAAGGAGCCAAATACCCTCACTGTAGGAAAGATAGCCTCTTTAATACATGGTGCTGGAATATGAAAAAATGTTCAACATCACTGGTCATTCGAGAGATGCAGATGAAAACAATGCTGAGATTCTACCTCATCCCAGAAAGAATGGCTGCTATCATGAAATCAACCAATAACAAAGGCTGGCAGGGCTGCTAGGAAAGACGAACCCCACTCCACTGCTGGTGGGAGTGTAGACTGGTGAAACCACTGTAGAAATCAGTATGGAGATACCTCAAAGAACTAGGATTGGAAGTCACAGTTGATCCAGCTATTCCTCTGCTGGGGATCTTCCCCAAAGAATTAAAGGAATCATATGACAGTGATATATGTGCACCCATGTTCATAGCAGCACAATTTGTGATAGCTAAAACTTGGAACCAGCCCAAGTGCCCATCAACTGGAGACTGGATAAAGAAAATATAGGGTTTTTAAAAAATAAAATGGAGTATTATTCAGCCATAAAGAATGAGAAACTAGAGACAATTATAGCTAAATGGATGTGCATTGAGGTGATACTCTTTAAGTGAAATAAATAGGACACACATATGTAAATACTGAATAGTTTCTCTAGTGTGAGAAACTGAAAGTGTAAATAAGAACTAAAAGTATAATGGATAATATGAAAAAGAAGAAAAGGTGCAAAGGGGAAGGAGAAGTGGGAGGAGTAGGGGATAAGAAAGAAAGGAATGGAATTAATATGAGAAAAAGAAAAAAATAGAAATAAAGTCTTTGTAGATAGGGAGGGATGGAGGGGTTGAAGGGAGGGCAGGGGAATGGGGAAAAAATAACCAAGAGAGATTATGTAAAGGTGCAAATTTACAATGATGAATGTCATTATATTGTTTACCTTAAATGTACTAATAAAATTAATTTAAAAAATAAAATAAAATCTAAAAATTAAATTTGGGATTATATAACAGACAAAATTGTTAACTTAGTTAGAAATTCTTAACAAATTTATTAAGATACTTTGCCTATTACCCTCATAAGAAATGTGTGAGAATTCAGATGTTCTATATCCTGCTAGTCTTTCTAATATAATATAGAAATTAACAAGTTTTAAGTTACAATTCCATTATAATAAGTACAATTATACACTTCTACATAGTGTTTATTGGCTGTGTGTATGCTTATTTCTTGTGTGAAATATCTGATCACATAATTTGCTCAGGTTTTAAAGGAATATATTTTTATTTTATTATTATTAATAGATTTGCCTCATAATTTTGATTGGAAGTTCATTGTTAGACCCATGTATTACAAATATGTCTTAACTTTTTTTATTAATAATGTCTTTTAATGAATAATTTTTATTAGTGATAAAATCTTGTTTCTTATTTTTTCTTATGATTAATGGTTTCTTTTATTTTATCATCAGTAGGGCTACTATCATGCACAAGAAATACCCAACTCAAGTTCATAAAGTCACATAATTTTAAGAGGTTTTATGATTTTACTATCTATAGCCTATCTAAATATTATCCCCATCATTGTGTATGTGTGATATGAAAGGAAATTAGAGTTAATGTTTGCAATATGATTATTTAACTATTCCATTGTATTAGTTACTTTTCTCTCAATGCCGAGACAAAATACCTGACATTGAAAGTTAAAAGGGAAAGAGTTTATTTAGCTCACAGTTTGTAGAAGTTTCAGTCCATAATTGGCTGGCTCTAAGGCAGAGTGGCATTGCAGAGGGACCTAGCAGAGGAGAAATAGTTCTTTGCACTCAGAAGACAGCAAAAACAAGAGAACCTTAACAGCGTCTTTCTGCCCCCTTTGTCTTATCTAGACTACCTGGATTAGGGTGGTGCCAAACCAATCAGTGTTGTGGTTTAGTAATCACACATCCCTAATCCCAATATCCCACACTCTAGATTCAGCCACTTCTGAAAAAGCCACTTATGACCACATGAGGCCTTGGGGGACATCTAGCCCCAAACCATAGCATCCATTAACATTTGAGATTTTTCCTTTCCTCAGAAATTCATATTGGTATTTTTAAAAATAAATGGAGTATATGCATTGTACAATATTAGAACTTTCTCCTGAGTTTCAAAGATCTACATTTCTATTCCTTTACCTGCTTATATTTTTTTAAAGTATCTTTTTTTCTGGTATGCAGTAAATATAAGTTTAATAGTATAGATCAACAGGGGAAAAGAAATAAGCAATATTTGATTTTCATCCTTATCACTTTTTCTACGGTCCCTCTAACTTGATGCACACTTACAATTTTCAAGGAAATTCCTATTCCACTGCCATTTTGTCATAAAAAAATTGAATAGTTTTTCTGTTTATATGATAAAACAGGGAATACTGGCACATTTGAATGGAAAAGGCACTCCATTTGTGATCAATGTCACACAAAATCACATTCCCATCAAAAAACACAAACATCAACATCACAAAACTAAAAGCACACAGGAGATCAATACCATTCAATAAACATGGAAGCGACTTCAGTCTCCCTCAAAAAGGACCAATACTTCAAAAAACCATAAAGAAAACCCCCGTCCATTTCTAAGTAACCCAAGTACAAGAGACAGCAAGATGCTATGTGTGCTATTTTACCCCTCCCCTGGCCCTTCCGTCACTACTTAGAAAACTGCCTTCTCTCCACAGAGACTGAAAATGGGCCTCGTTTCTTCTTGGGGAAGAATAAATTCACTGATACCTTTGGGCAATATCTCCTGTTTCTCAGGAACCCTGGCTCTATACCTAGTTCGGCTTCCAAAGCCTCTTCATATAGTTTTGGGTAAGACTTGGGATCTGTTCCAGTAAGATGGGCCATATGAACTAGGAGTTTCATCTTGCTGATTTCAGCATGGGCCCTTGGGCCCCACAGGAACTCATAGTGAGCAGGATCACTGTTAGGAATCTGCCAGTACATCAGGTACTCTTCCCGTACTAACTCCTCAGTGATGAATTTCCAGGCTTCCTCAAAATGAATATGCTCAGACTGAGCTAACATGTCCCATCTTTTCACTTGTTGGGTTAGGTCCTCCTCACTGATACGGTTGCTCTCTATGAAGATTTGAGACAGGACAAATATAATGGTGTCGATTTTGAGAATGATTCTTTCATCATTGCCATCTAGTATCCCACTGTGTGTAAGACCCAAAATGGGGACTAGCTCATATGTATTGCCAGAGTGAATCACTTTCCTGATTTCAATGCCAAAGCTCAAATACATGGACTCACAGAGTTCCCCAAAGTTCAAAGGGAAGTTTTTATGGTAATCATGGGGCAGAACATGCAGCATTTCTTTCATGGTGACCTGTTCCTTCTTTTGATGCTTGGACAGAAATGACACCAACTTACATAACTTGGCGTTTAGGAGCACATTTTGCAGGATGTGAGAAAAGCGTGCATCCTGCAAGGAGCTTGAACCCTCACAGGACTGACTCCTTTGACTGGAAGCCATGAGGACAGCAAGAACTTGTTGAGGATCAGAAGCCTTCAAATCTCCAGTGCTGGAAAATAGAGTGCTAAGCAATAGCAATTCAGCTGCTCCAAGAATCCAAACCCAGATTTTGAAAAATCACAACTGAGTATTTTCCACTGCACAGTCCAAGGCTAGCAACAGAGGCAGGAATGGGTTATTTTCACTCTCAACCTGAAATGTGGCCTTCTCTTTCATCCTCAGCCCTTTTAAAAGTATCTTAAAAGAATATCTTATAATTAGTTACTGTGATTCAAACTAATGCTCATCTCAGAGGGAAAACATAGATCTCAGAAAAACATTGATCCACAGATTCTGACATTCATATATCCATCCCTTTTTTTTCCTCTATAGTATTTTTGGAAATTCTCCAAGGGACATAACTAAGGAAATAACATGAAAGTTTGTTAATATGCATTTATCTTTTGCATTTATGCTACATGATTATCTTTCTGTACAACCACATGCTGATCCTCTTGAGAACCTGTGTTGTGCTTACATCAATTGTTGCATCAGAAATGTATAAAGTCAAGCTTTGAATTTAATTCCCAAAACTAAAAGAGAATTTTGAAGTGTATGAAAAATAAGACTTAACTTCAAGCTACTTAGTATAATAATAACCAACATTCAAAGTCTAGGAGAAAATTCTATTATGGGCAAAAGTAGGATCAGAGTTCACAGTCTGCCTGCAAATTCCCTGCAACTAGCCTATAAAAGAAGAGTTTAATTATCCTTCACTCAAATATATACTGACTTTAGTATCCTCAGATTGTTAAATAAAACTAACAGAAGGAAATAACCCTGACTTTTGATACTAATGTAAAAAAAAAAAACCCTGATTCTTCCTCTTGAGGTGTTCATCTTGGCATCCTGGGCAGCCCTAAAATATTACCAGAAACCTTTGCAGTGGGCTCCAGTCTCCTGCACAGTGTACAACACAAGCCTGAGAAAAAAACTAAAAGACAGAACTAAGAGAGACAGAAATCAGGGAGCCAGGATGACAAATGCCAGTGCAACCAACTAAGATGCTGGCCAGTCCAAGCCACTGATTTTTATTGTAATCAATTGGAGCAAAGGCAAACTATGTATGAGGATGAACAGTTGCAGTTTCTATGGAAACTAATGGAGACAAGCCCATAAAGGAAAAGACATTCTCAAATTAGGAACAGAATAGACAAAATGTATGGTTGTAATTAGAACATTGTCCGTCTAGTTAAGTAAGTTTTAATTGTGGGAACAGAATTTGGGTTGTCAGTTACTCTGACCTTGGCTTGCAGACGTCAGCCAGACCCCTTTCTCAAAACAAGCCAACTGTGGGTTAACTCTTCACAGCCTCCACTGCTTCTGTCCTGCTTTGGGCATAATCAATACTGCAGTTTCCTGCATGGGCAAAGCAATCATCTTGTTATAAGGAGCCCAAACTACATAGAACGACTAAATGGGGGCCAGAGGTTTAGCTCAGTGGTGCTGCCGCCTGCCTGTCAAGTGCAAGGTCTTGGGTTCGATCCCTGGTTTGGAAAAAAAAAAAAAAAAAAAAAAAGACTAAATGACATCTAACCGAATAGGGTGATCTTAATAATTTATAGCCAGCATCAATCAAGAGATATGTAAATGAAACAACTTCACATAATTCCATGATCTCCCATCTCAAAAAACAGCATCCTCATGTTATGCTGAATGGAGTATATGTAAGCACTGCTCTCAAAACAATACTCTCAAATCAAATAGCTGATTTTTGACTTATGTGTAAAATGTACTTTGCTCTAAACGTTATTGTTTGTCAGCAATACATCATACCTGTAATAGATTCAGTTATGAACTTTGCTACTCTAATAAAACATTTAAAGCAGACTGTGCAACCTGGAAGAACATTAAGGGAAATGTTAGTGAGAGCCTAAAAAGCCTCAAAGAAACTCATTGTGGGAGCTTGTTGGCACTTTAGGGAGACACTGGTGACAGATTAAAGGAACAGGAGAGAAATGTAATTGGTAGGTGGAAAGTTTAATGATACCGTCACCTTTGTTAACATGAAAAATAGGAACAATGAACTTGATGATCTAATTAAAAATATTTCAGTGTTAAAGTTTCTATGTGGCTTTTTCTAGTTGTTCATATTAAATTTGAAGTGAGATTATAAAAATAAGACATTTATATATTCATGTAACATAAGCAAAGGAGAAATTTTCAGATTGTGGGAGGTTATGCATTGTCAAATAAATTTTCTAAATAAAGCCGTTTGTCATACATAGCATCTCCGTTTGAAAAACGATTCTAAAAATTGAATATGCTTTGTAGAGTGATAAATTTCATGGTATTACTAGAAAAATATAATTTAAAGTAGATACTAGGAAGTTTGATTATAAAACCCTCTGTAGAGACCACAAAATTATTTATTATGGTACGTTAAGCAGGTTATAGTCCTTCTAAGCATATTATTGTTATGCCTTATCGATCTTCTTTATTAAATAATAGACCCTCTAAAACTCCTGAGGACTTTCCCCATAACAGTCTTACAGGAAGCCAAAGAGCTGAGATTACCTTGATGTGTTTTGTGAATGTGGTTTTTATCTAATGGGATGAATACAATTATAACTCACCGGCAACTTACAAAAAATCTAAGTCTATATATTGACTTAAATTCTGCCAGTGTGGACTAAGGGACCATGGCAGAAAACAAAAAGGAAATTGGAACCTAAAGTAGAAAAGCAAAGACGCATACTATAAAACTATTCATTTATAAATAGCAATCACTTCTAATGGAAAAGAAATAATAACTCCGACAACAGAATCAAGAATGGAAAAGAAATGATTCTTACATAGCAGAATCGAGAACCTCGAATTGGAGGGGCTGTGGAGAGCCAAGGGCCTTTAACAATCACTCACTGACAAGAGGATAGAGTGTTAATCAAGAGGCTGGCAGCAGATTCTTGGCTAGATTTCTAATTTGCTCTAAATATGCAATCTTACATGCCTCACTTCATTTCTTTTTAAACGTGAAAACCTGCAGCAGTTCTCCTAAGCCAGTCTCACTGAAAGTCTCTGTAGATTATTTGTATGAGGGGATGGTTGGTGATGATAGTATAAATTTTTTTTCTTTGTAATGTAGAGGTGTTCAGATACAAAGGAATTAGCTCCCAAAAGCTGCACTGCAGGAACACTACCTGAGAAGGCTCAGCCGGATGTGAACCTAACTCAGGTAAAAGACATTGAAGTTCAAGCTGTGCGTTAATCCATAAAAAAATGGTTTTCAGTAGGTATAAAGGAAACAGTGTATTTACATGTTATTTATCCTTTTATAAATAGATACAAATTATAGTGATTTTAAAACGTATCAACAAATTTTAGGCTTCTTCCATTAAAATGTGAATGATTTTGTTCATTTTGCCTGTGACTTGGCTTTAATGATTTATTTTTTGGTACATTTTAGGTATACAATATGATGACATTCATCATTGGGAATTTGTACCTTTACATGGTATATCCTGGTTCTTCTTTTTCCCCCTTCCCCTGCCCTCCCTTCAACCCCTCCATCCCTCCCTATTTACAGAGACTTTGTTTCCATTTTTTTCCTTTTCTTACATTTATTCCTTTCCCATTTTTCCTTTCCCCTACCCCTCCACCTTCCCCTTTCCCTTTGTACCTTTTTTTCCTATTTCACATGATCTATTATACCTTTTGGTCCTTATTTACACTTTCAGTTTCTCAGACCAGAGAAACTATTCGGTATTTATACATGTGGGTCCCATTTATTTCACTTAAGAGTATACCCTGCTCCACTGCTGGTGGGAGTGCAGACTGGTGCAACCACTGTGGAAATCAGCGTGGAGATGCCTCAAAGAACTAGGACGGGAAGTCCCATTTGACCCTGCTATTCCCCTGCTGGGAATCTTCCCCAAAGAATTAATGATTGATTTTTAATTAGTCAAACATCACAGAAATGATCATTTATGAATTTCAAAGTTGGCTTCAAAAAAGCAATGCTGCTTCTCTCTGAGGAAACAAACTTTGAACCCAGCTACATTTTAAGAATATAAAATAAGGGACTAGGGAGGTAGTCAGTGGTAGAGCACTTGGTTAGAATGTCCAAGCCCAGGGTTTGATCTGCAGCAGAATGCTAGGGCATTGTGGAGAGGTCCAGTGTACATGGTTTGATTGGTATCTTCTCCATTTAATGTCCCACACAACTACCAGCACTAGTCATGAATCATACTATATTCTCTTCACATACTTGCTGCCATCTTGAACAAATGAAAGATATGGAAAGGTCAAGAGAGTGACTACTTGTTATCTAAAGTACCATTGCCAAAAAAAATAAAAATAAAAATAAATAAATAAAAGTACCATTGCTAGTAAGAGAAGAAAATTTTAATCAAAAAAGAATGTAAAATGATATGGACATATATTTCTGCTACATACCTCTATGATGTCTTATGAAGGAGATGAGCTCAGCTCTTGAGAAAATATAAATTCTTGTTTATACAACTGCGTTCATTTCAGTAGGAGTTTAACTCAGTAGCAACCTTTGAATTCATATTTTGAATGATCAAAGAAGATTCACAAATATATTTTCTAAAAATCTGTTTTAGCTTATGATATTTGAAACTCTATGATACCTCATAACATAACTCAAAATTGAAAGTATGCTGTAATTATGCAACATAGAGATTAAAATTATGGCCTTAATTACATAAATAAGCCCCATATTACAGAAATAATCAAAAGCTAAGGATTTATTGACCTGAAAAATAGTTAAGAACTGTATATTAGCATGGTCAATAAAGAATTATCATCTTTTCTGTTTAATTGAGGGAAATATCCAGAAGCATACAAGGGTCAAAACACAAAGAAATAAAAATACTGAGAAAATTTTCTTGTAAATCATACAAGAACCTTCCAGCTTTTCGATGACAGGAAAAAGAGATGACCATCAGCAAAGTTTTCTCCTTCTTCTATGTGTTAAAATACATTACTCTGTCCAATATAAATATGAGTATTGCCACCCAAATAGAATCTTTTAAACAATATCTATATTTCTTCCTCTACCTCCTATCTTTAATGTATGGTACTAAATTTTTTTTATTGCTGTTTTAATCTTGCTTGGGATGTAGCAAATATATTGTATAGCTAAAATGATTTCTGTAGATATGATGTCATAGGATATCTTAAGATTTAAAAGTCTTCCACTTTCTTAAAAATTTCATTTGCTGTTATTATTGGTTAATAAAATGTTGATGAATTTTAGGGTTGTCTAAAAATTGTGTCATTTTGTTTCAAGAAATTTTTACTCTGAAGAAGGAAACTTGACTGCCTTATATAAAAGACTCTCAGATTTCATAATATTAGGAAAATTAAAAGTATTATGCTAAAATGAAGACAGTCTACTAGCTTTCAAATCTTCCAAAACCTCTCCAGAACCTGTTTTTACAGCCATTTTTCAGCTTCCATGTAATGACATTTCTTCCTTCTATGGGTATGTAGAACTTTCATTAACTGGGAAATGCTGTGAAGATAAACTCATTTATTATTCCATATTTCTGGTAATATGCTGCATTTCAAATCCTTTAGATTCAGACACTTTAAAGAAGGAAGGACCAATCAACAAAACTGCTGAATTTGAAAGCAAAAAAAATAAAGTCATTAGCAAACAGAAATGATTTTATTTACCCAGGACCCTTGATTTGTTCCTGTTGTTCTTTAGCTTCCCTTCTCTGATTTCTATATCCATCGTGTTTCCTTTCTCTGAAATCAGCTTATGTGTTTAATGGTCCAGACTGGGCAATCAATGCTGATTGAAATCAGCTTCAAATGGATACAAGAGGTCTACTGCTGCTCCAGAGACCAGCTGTGAAAATCTCAGAGAAAGACAGCTCTCAGCTTTTTCCTTAATTATATATTTTCACATTTTCTTCAGTTTGCTTCTGGTATAATGTCCCAGAAGTCACTTGTATCTTAGAAAAGACATCACTGGATAAATCACCAAAGGTTATATCTTCAAATTCGACTACATCAAGATGATGTTTGACAAAATTATTTATCCCTTGGTTATTTTTCTCTTAGAAATGATTTTGAAAGATACAAGGACAGATGCTTGCCATATTGGCTGTTGTTATGAGTATGTGGTTTTCAGGGTAAAATAACTGGAAATAATTCCATTTTGTCCTGCCGTAATAGAATGGAGCAGAGTGAACCTTTTCCTTTCCCCATGCAAAATGAAAGAACTAGCCAGACTAGATTATTTTCTTTCTTTCAAGTCAGTTAGACTCTGAAAAAATACATATAACATATAATATATTTATGTATAGTAGATATAAAATATAATGTACTATATATAATATAATTATTATATACTGTAATTTAAATAGAATACATTATCTTATATAATACTATTACATATTATATACATATATTTATATAATATAATATATTGATATATTATATAGTACTATGTGTATGTTTAAAATATATTATATGGATATATATATAATAATTTAGTCTCTGGTAAAATAACGTCTCTTAAAAGGAAGTCTTTATGAGAAGAGAAATACCCTGGTATATTTCAACATGTTTACATTTCAATTTTTGCTCCTACACACTAGAGGACTTCCTGATGTTCACTGCGAGACTCTGGTCAAGTTGCTACATGTAAAACTTGAAAAAGTAAGGGGGCTTTGTATAACTACAACTTTAGGGATATATAAGGATCAGTGTTATCTGCACTGAGCACCCAGTAATTCACCAATACCAGTTTAAGTTTTTCTACCCACAGCATTAATTTCTTTGGAGTTTCTGCTCCACAGTTGAGATTGTGGTATATTTAGTTAATATTAACATTATTCATTTACCAATGACTGGAGAGACTGGATTAGAAGAGATGATCTTACAACAAAATGGAAGAAAGTTAATGGTAGATCTTGGGAAGGCTGCTCTCAATTGTGCATCCAAAGTACAGTTTTGTGAAAGTAGCATTTGGTAAATATCAAGTCCTGTTTCATAGGAGACAAATGTACTCAAGCCTTGGAAAAGAATGTTGAGAATAATATGCATAGATCTTAAAATGATTGAAAGAATTAGTTTTGGGTTTATGTTTCTTCAGCTCAAAGACTTCCACTTTTAATTTTTTTTTTGCTGAATTTCTAATTTAGTTCATTTTTTTGCTGTTTAGTTTCATTGTCTCCTTTGTATTTTGTTCGTTTAGTTTACTAAGTAGCTTTACTTTATTTTAGTTTGAGTATTTTTTCAATGAATTTATCAATTTCCTCTTCTTTGAGTTCTTTCTCTAAAGATCTACTGCATGTCTTTGGAAATATCATGATCCTTTGCTTTCATTCTTTTTTTCCTGCCTGATATTTGGACATTTAGAGAATCAGTTGGATTAACTAAGATTTTAGGGAATTTTTTATTAAAAGAATTTATCCTGGTAATGTGTCCTTCCTGCTGGTTAAGTTAGCTCCACTGACTTTTGTTCTGGGCTGCTGCACTGACCAATATGTAGCTTTTTCAACTGTCAGCAAAGCTGGCAATGCTCGTGGTGTCCCAATAGTATAGGTAGCAGTGGTTTGTGGGATTCTTCTGTGAGTTAAAATGCAGCTCTCTTAGGCACGATGCTCATGGTGTGGCGTGTGAAGCTGTGGGACCAGGGCAACTGTCAGATTGCCAAGAAGCTTGAGAGCAGGGCTGTTCTGAAAGTAAATAGTCTGAAATGCATGTAAAACAGCCAAAGAAAGCTTTTGTGAAAATAAAACAGCAAAGCAAAAAAAAAAAAAAATTTGAGCAGGATAAGCTCTCTCAGCAGCAGAAGTGAGCCACCTATCAGGCTGTGTGAGGGAGAGACTGCTCTGGTGAGATAGACAGTCATGGTACTATTTCCTCAAAGTGGTCATTTATCTTTTATTTCTCTTTTGTTGGTGTCTTCAAGCCAGGCAGTGGAGCTGCACGTGTAGGTCCAGCCAAGGCACCTAGCTCAATCTAAAAGGTTTGTGTGTGAGCCTTTCTGAATGTGTGAGTCAGGGCAGTCAAGAGGGCTTCTCAGATGTTTTCTGATGAATGAGTGGGTGAGCAGGACTAGCTGGAAACTTCCTGGTGTACAGGAGTTTGGCAGGGCCCTTTTCTTGGTTGTAAAGCCCCAGGGAATGAGGGTAGGGCCACCCAACAGTTTCCCTTTTGTTTGGCAGACAAAGCTGCTCAATGCAGGCATCTGGTGGCTGCCTGTGACCACAGGAATATGGGCATGAATGTCTGCTAGGGACATGGGGGCTAAGATGGCAAAGCCCCTGGAATCTAGCTACTCTTTCACTTTGCAGAGCTCAGGGTGAGTGGGTTATAAAGATGATGTTGTGCCACAGAAACCTGGGTAAGAGTGGGCACAATATGGGCTAACCTATGTAGTGGGGACATGTAATAATCTGGATATCTTGGTTAAGGCCACAAACTTTATAATGCCCATATTGTTAGCTGACACTTCTATGAACCTCATGCTTATTTTATCCAATGTACTGGAGTCCTTGGTTCAGTGCTAATATGAACTGTGGAGTCAGGATGCCAGTTTCTGCATGGTTCCATTCCTCATAAAGCCACCTTGGGTCCCCATGCACTGCACGGCTAGCACAATCCCACTTCACTAGAGAGCTCTCCCTGGTACTTTCCAGCTGAATATTATTTGTTCTTTTAAAGTTATGTTTCCTTTTTTTTGTGGAAAAGAGCATTCCAAGCAGTTCTAGTCAGCAATTTTACTTTGTGGGTTTATGAAAACATGTCTAATGCTTTAAATGCTTTTCACAACTGATTTAATTTGGCTATTCTACCTTTAGTTTTGTTTTTTATTACCATGTATTTGCAGTACATAATGATTATATTCACTGTGGGGAGTAGGTACACATACCTAACACATTTTAATTCTTTTTTAACCGTTCTGCTTTCTTGATCCCCTTCCCTTTTGCAAAAGTTCTATGTCCCTATCTGCTCTACTTTTGTATCTGAATAAATATTCAGCAATGTTATTGTTGGAATTTTCTATAAACTGACTTAAAAATTGAGAAAATATATAATACAGAAATTGTGATATTTATTCTCACTACAGTGTATTCCATTTTGTGACCAAAGTATACTCACTTTTTTTGTTTCAGATTAGATTTAGTTTGTTTCATTTACTTGGAGATATGGTTTCAGTGTTTAACCCTGTATCTCTAAATTTGTCATCTTAAAAAAGTATTGGCTTGTACCAGGTACTCAATGATAAATGTAAATGTATTATATAACTATAATGTATCAATAAAAGAATCTAAGGAAAAAATATTGGCTTAACTATACCCAGAACTATATACATTCATTTGTAATTAGTGATATAAAATGAAAAGAATACATTTATTATGTTTTTGCCATCATCAAGGACTAAACAATGTTATTTTGCATTGTTCCTTATTCCTAATTCAAATGACTAATTTGAGCTAATTGAAATAAATGCTTCAAGGCAAAATCAGGAGAGATTGACGATATTGGAAAGAAGGAATTACAATTGCTAAGAGTGTGTCTCAGATCAAAGTATATACAGGGAGCGCACAATTTCATATCCACAAAATGCAGAAGTTCACATCCCACTCCAGTAAATCAGGTGGTCAACATGAAAGTAATAGAGCAAAAACATTGGACGTAAAAACTTTTCAAAATAAAGAGAGAAGTGTGAATGATGCATAAACTGAAAACAGAAAATGAAACTATTCAAATTCAAAGTTATTGGGCCAGGGATTTAGCTCAGTGGTTTCGCCGCCTGCTGTGCAAGCAGAAGGACCCGAGTTCGATCCCCAGTACCAAAAAAATAAATAAATAAATAAACAAAGTTATTGTTTGTTCATTTGCTGTTAATTTTAAGAGATAAGATTTCACTATATCTGTCTTGGGTTCAGGCGATCCTAAAGCTTTAGCTTCCTGAGTAGCTGGTTCTACAAACACTTATCATTCCTCCCAGTTCTACCCAGTTACTTTTTAGCATTTTCTTGTATGGTACAAGCCAATTTGACAAGAAATCGCTTATAGCCAATAGCCTTGCCCTAACACATGTAATTAATAAGAAAACATGTAATTAGTTTTCTGCTGATGTCTGTGTAGGACTTTAAACAGAAGACATAGGAAGAAAAGATATATGAAGTAAATACATTTTTTTAAAGAGGTAATCTCATATGTGATTCAGTGAGGCACTCCAGTCAGGAATAATAATTTGAGTTATGAAAATTGTTTCTAGTATTGTATTAATTAAAACAATGGAGTTTTTGCACTATACTAAACCCTAATTAAACCTAATTAAACCCTAATGCAAGGTCTATTCAGATTCATTTTGAGTACTAGTTCTTTGTTATGTATTCTAATCCATAAGGCAGTTGCAAAAGTAGGTATAATAACATTATAGTTCTTGAGTAGCTCGTGGCAGGCTATAACTCTGCTACAGATTGTAAAGGAACATTAAACACAATTTTTCCTTAGCATCTTTCCTTTTAAATTTATTTCCTTTCTTTTAATTATGCATTCTCAAGTTTTTATCATGATATGACATGACCTGATTTTTTTCACTTAGTTATAAGTGAAGAATAACAAAGAAACAATGGATTTCAGATCTTTCTGAGTTGATGAGAATTTAAACATCGGACATGTTGATGTATTTTAAATTTGGAAAATTATTCAAAAATAAAATCATATGGTATCATTTTTATTTATGTTACCTTACTTGAAAATTCAAATTACAATATATTATATCCAACATTTCTAAGATCTTTAAAAATAATCATACCACGTAAGTGACAAATGTAAATAAGAGGTTCAACATTATTATATAACTAAAATGAGAATGCATACACAATAATTTCACTTTAATCTCAGAGAAAAAGCTAACTAGTTATGAACTAACATCTCTCATTAAATTAATGGCTTTAGCTAATTCTTTTGTCTGCTGAGTGTAGCTCATTAAGCTTATGCGTTTTTATATTTATTAGAGTACCACCTTGTGAATTTTGTGTTATTTTTCTTTGTGAGCATCCTATAAATCATTTGATAGGTGAGGAGGATAAACTTAATTTTCCTCAGCATAAAAATCCTGCAAATCACTGTTTTAACAATTTAATTTTGAAAATACTTTCTGCTAGTGCTTAAATGATTTACACAGACTTACGATACTACATTACAGATCCATAACAAAACACCACAGACTTTGGCTTAAACAATAGAAATTTACACTCTGTTAGAAAGTGTTTCCTAAGTGCTGTGCAGAGAGAGAGAGAGAGAGAGAGAGAGAGAGAGAGAGAGAGAGAGAGAGAGAGAGAGAGAGAGAGAGAATAGAGAATATCCTGCTGTATCATTTTATGAGGAAACTAATTGTATCTTATCAGAGTGACATCTTTTTACCTTATTCAACCCCACTCATTTCCATAAAGACCCTCTGCTCAATACAGCCACTTGAGGATTTGAACTTCAACATATTAATACTGGAGGACACAATTCCAGTTTACAACATGTTTCCTCTAGAGACTCACAAAAATTTGTGCTTTTTATAAGCAAATACATTCATTAATCCCAGCAGTTCCAAATGTTTTAACTTTCTGCATCAACTATAACATCTAAAGTCCAAAGTGTCATGAAATTATTACCAGTATTACCTAACTCAGAAAAGGTTAAAATTTAACTGTAATTCATAGATAGAGTAAGAATTTCCCAAATTTTCAAGTTCTGGTTTCTTAAAAAGAAGAAAAATACATATATCCAGGATGCAGTGATGCATGTTATGTATCCCATTAAAAAGGGAAGGAACGGGAAACCTAAGACAGGACACACCAAAGCAGGACTGAAGCCCAGCAGGGAAAACATTAAATCCTCCAATCCACGTTGTAACCTGGGGCACATTTTAGTGGGAGGCTTTAGTGCCAAAGGGTTAGGCAGCACTCCATTTACAGCTTTGCTTCCTGCACCTACCATGTCTACTTGCTTGGCCAGGTTTTCATACACAGTCATCCGCTTCTGTCAACAGATGTTTCAAGTTCTCAGTCTCCTCTAAATTTCCAAGGTATCCATTGCAGCTCAGTTTCACTATCACGCCTTGCCTTCTCAGGGGCTGTGGACCCACAAATATGCCATGTCCTTCCTGCCTATCACGTTTTCTTTTGAAGTTCTTGGGGAATTCTTGTACTCTGTAAGGCTGCCGAATATCCAACATAATGTGGATAATGACAAGGACTGTTGAAGGGCAAGTTACATCTGGGCCCACTGGAACTATAGATGCAGTGGCCTCTGAGCACCTTATAGGACAGGGGCAAGGAAGACAATGCTGGAAAATTGATAACTCAGATGGTCATGGGCCAATAGGCCCCACATTGGAGTTCTCTTCTAAAAAGACTCTGTGCTAAAAAATACTAGAGGCAAACTTGTATTTCTATGGTTCTGCACTTCTGATGAGTGAGGTCTTTTGACTCATCCTGTGCTTTTAAAACATGTTTCCTATTGTGTCTGTCCAAAGTGTTTGACTTTTATTTTACAGTATCAATAAACTCGCCCTCCTTTGCCTAAACTTTGCCAAGATCCTATTCTGACCAAATTGCAAGTTTTTTAAATCTTTCTGCTCAATTACTCTTTGATCCTCACTTTCCTCCTACTAAAAGTACCCATTAATGCCTGTTCTACTCTCTGACGATAGTACCACCTTAAAAATTCCTCCAGCAGATTAACTCGTCTACTTCTACTGAGTTTAGATTCACATAAAGTTTGAAGGAAGGGGCTTAATAGAGCCAAGTTCTTTGCCATGGTGTAATTTGAGTGGCTGCTAGTACAATTGTCAATAGGGTCCTTAAGAGAATAACTTTTATTGTCTACTTTTCCATCAGTATTGTGGCTTTCTGAGTCCTTACCAGCATCATTTATTTTGTTCCACTTGTATCATTGCAGATTTTCTAGTGGCCAGAGTCTAGTTTATTCTTCTAACACTTTCTAAATTTCTCCTGGAAACCAATTTTAAAGTTATATTGTCATGTATTATCAGGGCAGTGATCTGCTCTTAATATCAATTTTCTGTTTTAATTTTGGATTACTTTAACAAAATACCTGATAAAATCAGTTTTATTAAACAAAAATTTACTTTTTCTTATAATTTCAGAGATTTCAATCCATGCTTGGTTGGTTCCATTGGTTTTAAGCCCATGTGAGGCAGTAAGTCACAGTGGAGGCTAACGACAGAAGAAACTACTCATCTAATGACAGCCAAAATGCAAAGAAAAAAAAAAATGAGCAAAAAAGACAGGTCTCACAATACTCTCGTTGAAGGACAGGGCAACAAAGACTTAAAATTTCCTACTAAATTCCATCTCTTAACATTTCCATCATCAATAAAAGTATGGTTGGTAACAATACCTTACTATAGGAGCCTTTGGGAACACTCTGAGTTCCTTCTTTGCAGATAGCTTCCTAAATATGCAATTGTTTTCCATAGAAATGATGCACTGCTTTTGATACAATTTAACATTTCTTATTTTGGACATGAATTATACAATTTTTGAATAAATGTCCAGAACCATAATTTCAGTTTACCTGTTTAGTCACATAAAAAATTATAAATGAGTCAAAATCTTAAGATATAAACCCAATTTTCTTGAAATAATATAATTATATACATACTATGTAATTATACATATATATATATATTCGCTGTAATATTTGCTTTTCTTTAACCAGATATCAGAACAAATTGAAATTCTCAAATAATTATAAAATAGTCTATCTTCTCTGTAGTGGGTTTTTAGGGCCAATGAAGAGTGCAGAATATATTAACAATCTGACATTAAATTCTTTGAAGACCTGCCTAATTGTGAAGAGAAGGCACTGAGCTCCACCAAAACTATTTTTTTTGCCACAACTTATTTCTTTCTTATAAATTGACAAAAATTTATTTTTTAAAAAATATTGGAGGGTTATGTAATGAATGTAGAAAATGGTCAAGACATAACACCTGTGTGACAGTGAAGAATTATTATACACACATTTTTAGCTGGAGCATTCTGCATTTTATTCATTACACATCAAACACCACAAATCTATTCAGAGATGGGAAAAGTTGGGACACTAAGTAAAGAAAGCTGTTTGAAAGTAAATACACTATAATAGGATAATAAAAATTCTTCAAGTTTTCTTGATTCTTATTCACACAAGAATAAGAGGTTCTGTTCTATGTGTTCTAAAACTAGCTTAGTATTAAATACATCTTAATTATGTTACCTCTTTCCAGGTTTACCCCTTAGAGGAGAAATTAAAATTATTTGGTTTGTAATAAACATAAATTCCAGAAAAATACTTTTAGTAACTTCTTATTAATTTGAAACAAGATTCATGTGGCACTCTTGTTTTACTCTAGAATTATAAAATCTGAAGATTTACATTAAAAATAATAGTTCAAGCCTGGCACAGAGAAATTAACTAGCCTGTGAAAAATTGGTTTAATCTTCAGCATGGAAAAATAAAAATAAATAAGTGAATAAAGTTATACCTCAAGTATATTACAAGCACCAAAGAAAAAAGAAATGTAGTATTTTTCTAAACTCAAATAATGAATAGACTGTCATTCAAAAAATTAGTAATTCATGTTATAGTCAGTTATGCTATAACTCTTGTTTTAAAAATGGAATTTGTATGAATCAATTGTCATATAAAGGATAATTTAAGTACAGCTTGAATATGTTTGCTTATGTGTAATCTCCTTAGTAGAAATGATAGGAATGCAGAAAATGGCACCAACCTGAACCCAACAGTACACTAAGACACAAACACCCACATCTACCAGCTTCCTACCAGTATTAGGAGATACACCACATCTGATGTTACAATTTTCAGTCCATTTTGGCCTAACCCTATTATACCACTTCATGATAACTTAGGAGTTTCAACCCCGACAATGTTCCATTCTAAGGTCAAGTCATGAAGTATTTATGTAATTCTTAAGCATTTATCTTAAAATATTGCTACCATTTTTATTTCATTCCTGCTTCTTCTCTCTCTGGAATACTTTATTCCTTGTATTTTCATAGTCAGCAATTTTAGGAATGTGCATATAGGATAATAGGAGAACTGACTAGTATATTTAATGAATTAAATATGCATCATCTATGTTTGCTTGAAAGAAACTAAGGATAAATAAAGTTTATATTCAGGATCTCTCGAGAACAAAAGATTAACTGGTACCATTAAAAATAGTTAAAATATCCGTTAAGTCCTTGAGCTGTACATTGTTCTGCAAGTAGTTCATTTTAATAAAAAGTTAATTAGTAGCATTCATTTTTAAAATGTATAATAGAGTAAAACAATTGGTATTTTATCAATTATTTTTTACACATTTTAATGGGTGAAATTCATGAGATTAAATTTAATATATAAAAATAAAATGTGCAATGTTTTATAATATTTTATTTTATTAAATTCTTTATCCCTTATAAATGTTTGTATATTCTTTATTCTTAATTACATATTTGTCAGTAAATGCATATGTAGCACCTCCATTCAGTTCACAGATGTCACTGTACCTTTTAGATAGGTTTAATATTTGAGTTTAATATTTCTATCTCAAATGTCACAAGCTGAAATAAAACCATTCTAAAAACTCTGGTTAAAAATGACAGTAATTCATTGTTTTTACTCTTTTGGGAATTAGTCGGATGTTTTGTCTGTTGCTTTGCCTGCATTTATCATAGGTAAGCTAGAAAAAGTTTGTTCTCCTCTAGCCTGTCACAGTCCAAGACACCAGCCAGAGTTCTGTACAATATTTTTAATGTGAGGCTCCAAGAGATCAAGTACCAAAGCTACAAGCCATCATAAAGCCTGAGTCCAAAAGATAAGACTGCTGTAATCATTTAGTTGAAACAAGGCCGAAGACCAATCTAGATTCAGAAAAATGTTAAGTAGACTCCATTTCTTCCACAGGGCACAGTCAAGTTTCAGAATATAGGAAAGAATTAGAGAAAAATGTGTTCAACTATTTTGATATTCTACCAAATTCTACAAATTCTACGATAAAGTGGATTTTGATGTGCACAACAAGAGAAAATTGTAATAGTGCTTAAAAAGCACAGAACTAGAAGGAAATATTACTATGTTTAAAGTGAGTTCTGAATTAAACAGTTACTATAAACAAAAAGAAGATAAAATCTTGAGTATGTAACAGACTGAAATTTCTACCAAGTATGATGTCAAAGAACCAATTGGCAAGAGATAAAATAGAGTCAAATAGAAAAACGCATTTCTACAAAATATGTGGCATTAGGTAAGCATGGAAAGAACACGTTGTGTATTTAATAATAACAATGTTTTCTGTTGATTTATATGGAAGGGAAATAAAGTTTTAAAGGTATATTATAGTAATTTTCCTTAGAATGTGAAAGTTAACCACTGTGATAAAAAAGATCCTTAAAAGTTCCTGAGCATTAGGATATTTGAATAAAAGCATGATATAATAAATAAACAGATGGAGGGTTTCGATAGAGAGACAAGTTTTTTTAGCTGTGACAGTCTGAGATGACTTTTCAAAATATTCAACTACTTTAAATAATATGTAAATTTAATCACGTTAAGCAAAACCTAATGGTATAGATTTCAAGTGGGTTTCTTTTTAACCCTAAATTATGTCAGTTCTCCTTCCTTTATATATAAATTGTACACTACACTAGATTTCTTTCTTTTTTTTTTTTTTTGTTACCAGGATCAAACTCAGGGCCTTGGGGTTGCGAGGCAGGCAGAGGTACAACTGAGCTAAATCCCCAGCCCTAGATTTCTTTATTAATAGAAATGTGCATATGTCATACAATCATGTTTCTTGTATACATTTTGTGAGAAAGTATCCCCCATATTCCCTGAGTAATGTCCTCAGGTTTCCAATGATTTAATTAATATGGATGTTGAAGTAAGCCAGTTACGCCATGCCTTGTTTAACTTTTATCAAGGCTGCTTCCTGTAGACTAAAAAGAAAAAATTAAAAAAAATTACTAAATCATAGACAAGTGGACAAACAAGAAGGTACACTCTGATTTAGACAGAGAAGAGCAACAAAAGGAAATGAAATAACAATCTAAACACTCGGAGTATCACTTAGCTCTGGAATAACTCAAGCATCGTAATTTTCATACAATTTCAATCACTGAATAGATGAATGGGACCTGTCAATAAGTCTAAAAGATGGACTTTGTCAGCTAGAATAGAAAACTGAAATAGATAAATTAATGACAGACAATACAGATTTTGGAAAAATAGTATTATTAGGGATAAAGAACATAATTTCATAATGGAAAACAAAGATTTACTTACCCAGAAACAACAGCAGTTCTATGCTTGTATGCTGCAAAATTCGTGAAACAAAAGTTATAGAACTGCCAAAAAAATAAACAAATCTACAAGTATAGTTAGAAATTGTAATATCCCCTTGTCAGTAATAGAAACTGTATACAAACAAAATTTGGAGACTTGAAGTAGTTATTTTTTATTTCAATGAAAGAAATTTCAAAAATCTTAGAAGGGTTTGACCAAGACTCAACAGCTATGTTTCTGGGACAGGATTTGAAGCAGATTGCCCTTCCTCAAATTTTAGTCCTTTATTCACAAGTAGAGCCCTTTGTATAATATTACAATGATTTCGGTATTAACACACACCAATATATTATAACAAATGTAGGATATAATTATTGGTTTAATAACGTGCTCATAAAACAGAAAATCAGAGTGTCAAAACTAGAAATTTACAACCCAAAGCGCCCAGTTAGTGTCTTCTCGCTAAATGACTGGTGCCTAGCCCCTCCTAGCCACAGTGCTAGAAGAACATGCTGATATTTGTTTTGTGCCAGGCAATTTTTATGCCACTTTTCTTGTGTCAACCCTTTCAGTTTTGTAATAAGTTAATCTTTATTTAGATATATAAATCACTTCATATTAATGTGAAGTTCTTAAATTGTAATTTCTGATATTACTTTGCACTTCATGCTCTAGTTCACATTTACATATTTTTCATTTTAGCTCTCATAAAATTGGTCATATATTTGTTATAAGAGCTTGTAAGGTATTCCAGGATATGGTATTTGCTATAGTATTTGTAACAAACTCATTCCCTTCTTACTAACTTTAGAAGGATACTACTGACAAACAAAAATTATGAATATTTACAGTATGTAATATGATGTTTTGATATACATTGCAAAATAACCACAGTTAGGCTAAGATAAATACCTCACCTAAAATTTTACTCAACTCTGAAACATTAGTTTGAAATGAAATAAAAGAAATAGAACAATTCAAATATAGAGTTATCAATTAGTACCATAATTAAGAGCCATCATACTAAATCTTAGTATTTGGAACAATAAAAGAGATATCAGAATAGATATTTGTGAGCAGTTTTTCATAGTATTGGCTATGGATTTTTTAAAAAAGGAAAAATACACCAACCATTGTCTCTTTTATATTTATATCTAGTAGTGCATTACCAAGAATTACCTTCTTTACTAGATCATTAGAATATAGTCCTTCAACATTTAAATAGTAATGTGAATATTTATGCATTTAATTAGGTAGGGTGGTTTTTTTTTAGATCATATTGTGACTATTTCCTATATAGTTTCCTTTACACAATGGCTATATGCAGTGGACTGAAGGAAAAAAATCATTGTATGGTATGAAATTAAAAGTAATTTTATTATACAGAGTGCAGAATTTAATTAGATTTGAAACAGGTACCATTTATTTAAATATTAGCTTCTCATTCTTGTCTTTAATTAAAATCTGAAAAATGAAATACTGTATCTCATTAGTGGAGAAAAGTAAAGACTATTGACTATTAAGATTCATTTTCCTGGATTTCAAAAAAGCTTATTCTGATTCCCTATTTATCTTACAGTAAAGATTGGCTTGAAAGAAGTCTTTCCGTTGAATTTACAAAGTAATTATTGGGAGGTTACAAGTAGCTAAATGTATAAAAATATAGGACTGGGGGTTTTGCTCAGTGGTGCCTCGCCTGTCTGACAAGAGCAAGGTCCTGAGTTCAATTTCTGGTCCCCAAAATATATATATATGTGCGTGTGCGTGTGTGTCTTAAAATATTCATGCGAGGTCTTTTTATTTTTTATTTTTCATATGAGTTTATTTTAAAAAATTAGAAATCATGCCATTAAAGACTACCCCATATTTTTAAAAATCAGGTTTATATGGGTTCATTTTTATTTTTATTTTGTTAGAATTACTCAATATCATAATAATATGATATTGAAGCATGTTAACATTTCAAATTGTTCTAGTAGGTTGAGAACATTCAACCTTCTTTTATTATACCATCCTAGAGAAAAAAATGCTTATTCATAAGTAAGGAAAACTATTTTGTCTTTTGTTAGAATTCATCTAAATTTCTCTTAATTTTGTTTAATTGAATCATTAAAATACCTTTAGCACTCAATGAGCTGCATGAATAAGTATCTGTTTATAGCAACATTAGTTTAAATAAACAATTAGATTAAAATGAGCTTATTTTTGCTGTAATTAATTCATCTATTTTTTACCTTGTTTTAGCTGTTTATACATCTGTTTTTACTGCTGTCTATTTTTCTGAATAATATTTGGTTTGTAAATTCAAATCTATCTGAAATTGATTGAATGTATGTATTTATAATACTGTTTTCCACTCTCATCTCTAATTTGCTCCGATACTCTGTTTGAAGGAGAAAAAAACAAGTTAGAAAAGCTACTTACCTGAGTACATAGATGACTTATTTCAGAAAATGAAAAAATCACTCAGAGGTCATAGATGGGCTTCTTGACAAACAATTATGGCCATAGATCTGGGTCTGAATAAACAAAACTAGTGGCTACTTTTCCGAATCTGTTCAGACAAACTCCTGTATGTCTGGTGTTACCCATTGTTTTGAATGCAAATGTGTATTTTGTTTTCCCATCTCTGACTCGTGTTGCTATGGGGCAGATTACATGTTGCTTACTTTAGATAGATATAATCTGCACTTGAGGAGATTTACTTGTATACCTGGACTTGATTTAGATGGCACCTAGCATGAGCTGATGCCATCATGGGGTGGAATTTGGGGGATATGGCAATATGAATGATAAATTAATCATCAGAGGTTGTATCTCAGCTTACAGTACACCATTACATACTTTCCCCTATGGAAAACATGCTTCCTGAAGGTTTTTACTCAGTACTATAAACCATAACCTTAAATATGTGACATGATTAACCAATGTCAAGTAGGAAGTCAACATTGTGTTATATTTTGAAACTAAATCTCAACAAACATGATCTAGTACCTTCTTATTTGTTTAGCAAGAGAAATATTCAGTGAGTAACAGGTTCGATCATCCTGGGGACATTGTGCTCTGAAAACTGCAATTTACCACAATGACGGGCCTTGTGAAAAACAATTGAGGCCCAGAACAAATTACAGGTGCATTTGATCTGAGCTATCAGACAGAACTCAATCTTCAGTCATGTGGATGAATTTACATTCCTAATGTAATGTAAATTACAGAATCTCCAGCTCTGCTTCCACTACTTCCATTAGTACAAAGTGAAGCAGAGAGCAGATAGCTCCAGGGAACACTGAAAATTCTGCGTAACCATAAGCACATGAGTGGAATTGGTGTTTAAAGCCATTGAACATTAGGTTAGCTCATAACACAGCAAGAGGAAACCAAACTACTATTTTAGTTCTTTTTTTGTCCTTTGATCCAGTCATGTAGTTAGTTAAAAATGAAAGTATTTTAAGCTAGATATTCCTCTCTAAAACACCAGAAAAATTGCTAAATATCCTGTCCTCTATCAATTAGCTATGATTAATAGGTTATGTTGCTTTGAACAGCCGCACACATACTAACAAGTGTACATATACTTTGTAATTAAATATCTAATTGAAGAATAAAACAAATTTTTGTTGATTTTACAGAAAACATATAGTGACATAATTTTACTATGTGATCTTTTATGAAATTTGAAATGACATTGGAAAAAAACCATAAGTGATAACTATAATCAGTTTTGCTCCTTAAGAGTCAACACTTGCGTTTATGCATAGTGGTTTGTTAGGAATAACCTGTCACCAGTATTTTCCAAAATAAAGCATCACATTACACATTCATAGAGTTGACAGAGGTCTTTGAGAGTTCTCATACATATCTATGGTTTTTTGAAGAACTATATATAACCTCTCTACCCCCTGCCAGACAGGCAAATAAAATTCTTCGATAATGGCATCATGTAGAAGCCTACTGAATGTTAATTTAAAGTGATATTTTATAGTATTCATAGAGATTTAGGTGTATATTTATCATGTTTAATAAAAATATGAAATTATTTCTCTAAGTTTGAAAATATACTTTTTCCTGGCAAAACTTAGAATAATTTAATTTTGCATTATTTTTATATTTGTCTAATTTCTTTAAAAATCTTTCATCATTGGATTATTTACGTGTATGAAATTATCAAATGATATAATCATTCATCCAAACTGAATACATATGGTAAATAATAGTATCTGTAAATATCTTTGTAGAATAAATTTTTTTAAAAAATCATATGTATTCAATAAATAAATCCATCTAAGTTGGCATTTCCTTTAAATTGCTGCTCCAGTTTTCTGACAAGCAAGTATATTTGGATCTGTATAGTACTATGGAAACACCTATTAATATTACTTAGTAACCCTCCTGCTGCAGTTATTTTCAAATGTACTATTTTGTATTTTTCTTTACAAACAAAATGTGCACATTCATAGACTCATAAATTGATGAATTTAAGAAAGATGTTATGGCTTGTGTTTATGTGTCCCTCCCAAGCCTCATGCAGTTGTAGATAGGGCTTTCTCATAGGTGGCTGGATCTAGAGTTTGTGACACTGGAATTGATTCATGGTGCAATGCTAGGCTCAGTGCTTGTTTTTCATGTAATTACACATATTAGGATTAAGGGTGTGAGTGCTAGAGTGCTATCCACCCTAAGTAATCTGGGTAAGATAAAAGGGGCAGGAAGATGCCCTGTAGGTCCCTTGCTTGATTGCTTTTGTTGTCTTCTGCTGGCCATGACCCTCTGCCAAGCCACTCTGTCTTGGAGCCAGCCAATTATGGACTGAAATCTCTACAAACTGTGAGCTAAATAAAACTTTACCCCTTTAACTTTGGGTGTTGGGTATTTTGTCTCAGCTATGAGAGACAAGAAGACAGAAGGTATCTATGTCACCACCATTGGAATGAAGAACAAGAATATGGGCTGCTCAAATTACTTTGTGTGCCCTCTTTCAAATACTAACCCTTCACCATGCACACCACAAGGGAGATCACTCTTGCAATTACTAATGCCATTATGGACTTGGCAATATACCAAAGTGGAATCATCAAGTAAATATTATTTTCCGTGTGGCTTCTTTTAATCAATATTATGCTTGATTCATCCATATTAGTTTAGTTAGTTGTAACTTACTCCATTTGATTTTGTATGGAATTCCATTTAATGGATAAATTGCAGTGAAATTTTTCTTATCTATTATAGATGGACATAGGATAATGCAAATATATAGTTTGGGCACTTACTAATAGTGCTGCTATCTGTAATTTCTCATAAGATATCTTTTGGAAAATAATATATTTCTTCTGAGACATATAGCAATGAGTGAAATTGCTGGTTCTACAATATAATAACTTCTGTGTGTGTGTATTTGCCTGTGTATGTGCATATCTGTGTATGTGTTCATCCACACACATGTGTAGGAAATCAAATCCAGGGCCTCACACATGCTAAGAAAGCATTCAGCCACTGGATTGAACTGCCAGTCCCAACATGGTATTTTTATAGTGTAATATTTTTTATGACAGGTTTTGGTATATGTTAATGTAGGTACTCCAGCTTTATTGTCCTTCTTCAAGACTATGTTGCCATTTTTGTTTTTCATGTATCTACACATACTTGAAGTTAGCTTGTTGACATCCATGAAAAAATCTTCTGAGAACTTTACTGAAATTACATTGAGTGCAAAGATAAATGGGAAACAGTTAATATCTTTTTATTATTTATTTTTTAGTCCTGGGGATCGAACTCAGGACCTTGCACTTGCCAGGCAGGAATGGTGCCACTGAGCTACATTCCCTGCCCAATATCTTTATATCTCTAAATCTTCCACTCTTTTACCTTGATAGATCACTCTATTTAGTTCTCTTTTATATTTACAAGTGTTTCAGTGAAAATATCGCGCACATTTTTGCTAAACATAGAGAAATATGATATATTAGATATGATTTCTTATGTTGTTTTTATTTCAACTTTTATTTTCCTTGTTAATGATTGGAAATTATGTTTGAATTTACCAACCTTGCTAAATTAATGCTTAATATTGTATAGATAATTGCATTTTAGAAAAGTTCAAAATCATCCTTAGAAAAATGAGAATTTTTCCTTCATTTCCCACATTGCCTTTGTTTTCCTTACTTTGACAAACTCAGTTATTCAAGACAATGTAATAAAAGTATTTTGTCTCTTTTACAAAATCAATAATGTTCATTATTTGTTAATTATTATTTAACTTCAGATTTTCTATTGTTATTTTGTGGCAAATTAATGAAATTTTCTTAGGCTGCTGGTTTGTAAAATTTTCACCATAAATATATTTTGAAAATGTAATTCCAATATTTATCTAGTCACTTGATTATGAATTTAATCTCTTCCATACTTTTCCTGATTTAACAACTTACATCTTCTTCTTTTGGTTTACAGCAGTTTTTCTGAGTGTTTTCCTACTTGTGTTTTATTTTTTTGTAGGACTAGTCACTTGTCTTTTTCTTTTTTTCCCATATTTAAATTTTATTAATGTTTCACAGTTTAATAATAAACAATACAAAGATTATGTTTTAATTCACCAAATCTATATTGATGACAAAGTAGTTTATACTATTTTTATTATTTATTCATGTATGTTTGCAGTACGTAAATTACATACACAGTATTATATTAGATTACCAAAGCTACCATAACAAAATACAACACACTGTAATGACAATGGCAAGCAAGAAAATATATTTTCTCACATTGCTGGAGTCTAGGAGTCTGAGATCAAGCACTGCTTAGGGTTGGTGTTTTACTCCGTTCTAGATGACCACCTTTTTGCTAAGTCCTTGTTGGAACTTTTCTCTATTTCTGCACATCCCTTGTGTCTCTACCTATGCTAATCTCTTCCTACAGGGATCTGAGCCAGAATGGATTAGTGCTCAACTAGTGATTTTGTTTCCTATTTAAATCCACATTTGGCAGCATAGCTGAATAAAAAGTTAACATTCAGAAATCAATAGAATTCCTGTAGACCAATAACAAACTCACTGACAGGGAAATTAGGTAAACAGTACCCTTCAGAGGATCAAGAAAAATGAAATACTCAGAAATTAACTTAACTAAGAAAGTGAAAGTCCTCGGCAGTGAAAACTATAGTGCTCTGAAAAAAAGAGATTGAAGAGGATAGCAGAAAATAGAATAATAGCCCCTCTTCCTGGATAGGCAAAACCAATATAGTCAAAATGGCAACACTTCCAAATCTGTTTTGTAGATCTAATGTAATCCCAATGAAGCTATCAATATCATTCCTTACAGAGCTGGAGAAAGCAATCCTAACATTCCTATGGAACCAGAAGAGACCCATAATAGCAAAAGCAAATCTGGGCAAGAAGAGAAAGGGAGGCAACAGCTTCACATTATACTGCAAAACTACAGTGGAAAAAATAGCATAATAGTAGAGGGAACAAACAGCCTTGTGTATCAGTGAAACCGAATAGAAGATATAGAAACAACTCCAGCACACTCAGCTATGTTATCTTCGACAAAGGAGCCAGGTCCTTTCACTGGAGGAAACATAGCCTCTTTAACAAATGGTACTGAAAAAACTGGCTATCCACATGCCAAAGGTTGAACTTAGACACTTATCTCTCACCATGCATTAAACTAAAATCAAAATGAATCAAAGATCTAAACATTAGAACAGAAACACTTAATCTGTTGAAACACAAATTAAGTAACCATAGGAGTAAAGATTTTCTGAACAAAGCCCCCATTTGCACAAGAAATAATATCAAGAATCAACAAATGGGATGACATCAAAATAAAAGCCTTCTAAACAGCAAAGAAAACCATAAACAGAGTAAAGAGGTACCCTACACACTAGGAAAAATTTTCCAGCTACACCTCAAAAGATTAATATCTAGAATATAAAAAGAAATAATAAAACTAGACACCCAAATTTAAAGAACCTATTAAAAATGGGCATCTTAAATGAATAGACACTTCTCAGATGACTACATATAAATGGCCAGTAAGTACATGAAAAAAATGTTCAACATTGCTGTCATTTGGAAAGTGCAAATTAAAACAACACTTAAATGCCATCTCACTCCAGAAAGAATGGCTGCCATCAAGAAATCAACCAATAACAAATGTTAGCAAGGCTGTGGGGAGAAAAGAAGCTCTCTAAATTGTTGGTGGGACTATAAACTGATACAACCATTATGGAAATCAACATTGATTCTTCAAAAACCTAAAAGTAGGGCTGGGGATTTAGGTCAGGTGTTCCGGCAGCTGCTTCACAAGTGCAAGGTCCCAAGTTTTATTCCCAGTACCAAAAATAGACAAACAAACAAACAAACAAAAACCCTAAAAGTAGAATTCCATTTGGCCCAGCTATTCCCCTTGTAGGTATCTTCCCCAAAGTGTTAAAGTCATCATACCACTGGGATGAATGTATACCCATGTTTATAGCAGCACAATTCATAATAGCTAACTCTTGAAAACAGCCTATATGTCCATCAGTGGATGAATGGATAAAAAATACTGTGTTTATGCACAACAGAGCACTATTCTGTTGTAAACAAGGATAACTTGAGATATTTGTGTGAATATGGATGTACCTTGAGATCATAATGTTAAGTGAAGTAACGCAGACACACAAGCTTCAATGTCACACATGGTTTCTCCTATATGAAAAATTCAATATGTATAAAGTATGAAATAAAAGACAGATCATAGGAAAAAAGAGAAAGAAAAAAGTATTGTATTTGAACATGGACAATGTATATAAAAGCGTACATTAACTCAGTACAGTTGTCTTACATGTTTTATATATTCTTTGGCCTCTTGGTCTGGTTTTCAATCTGTGCGTGTTTACATAATTAACTTTATAAAGTCTTGTAAGATAAATAAATGAATCTGATGCTGTAAAAATAAAAGGGAGGTGAAGGGATGGGATAAAGTGTGGACTGAAATTTATTATGCCAGGTACCACTTCCCTCCAGTGAATGTAATCATTATTTACTCCAAACATACTAATAAAAGTTTAAAAAACTCCTATCTCCAAACAGTCACTTTGTAAGGTACTAAAAATTAAGTTTTCAACATATAATCATGGGTAGGACATAAATCACCCCACAACACATATGTTGAATTTTCATAAATTGATCAATATACCTCTGATAACTTTCTTGTTAGTTTTTGTTCTTCTTCTGTCTATTACCATTTAGATATTTTCCATTTTTTGCCCCCTTTGACAGATTTTCTTTTGAATTTAATAATACATTAAAATAACTTTATTAATATAGTTTTTACTTAATATGTTACTTTTAATTGTACACGATAATGATTTTTGACAAATGTGAAAATGTATAACTCCTACTTTTATCAAGATATAAACATTTCCACTCCCGTTACAATTTTTCATCTTCCTGTTTCATGCCAAATATTACCAGCTTCTAACCCCCACAATGATGTAATTCCACTTTCTTTCAATTGAAGTTACCTTTAGTTTTGTATCATTTAATAAAGTTAAATCACTATTATAAAGCACAGATGTGCACTCTCTTCTTTCCTTTACTAGGCATGATATATTTGAGAGATATCCAGGTCTTTTTCATTGCCAAGTAGTATTCCTATGCATAAGTATGTCACATTTCTTAACCACTTAACCACAGTTGATGGAGATTTGTATTGTTTCTCTTTTTTAGCAACGAAAAGTAAGACTACTATATTTCATAAATATTTCTGTGCTGTTATAGTTTTGTCTCAATTGGTAAATGCCTAGGAATGATCATTATAAATGTTGATTTAAATTAAGGAAATTGCCTAAGTTTTTGGAAAAATAATTCTTGATTATACATTCCCACTACAAAATGACATCAAATTTTCAGATGTGTAATTTAACCACTGAAATGAAATGAAAAACTGAAATGTTTTTCATATCATTAATTTAAACACTCTGATTTGTAGTGTGGCTTCTCAACGTAGCTTAAATTTACATTTTCCTGACATTCTTTGCTTACTTATTATATTTTTGTGACTTCTATAAATCCTTATTCAGCTATTCCCTTAACAATTTTTAAATTTTGTTCTATTTGAGTCTTTAGAGGATTGATTTATTTTATTTTAATATTGTGAATATCATGTACTTTAAATGATATAGTGATGTGAATATTTATATAGATATATTGTCACTTTATTATTTCTGTAATAATTGAACTTATGAATGGGAAAATATTTTTCTAGCAAGTCCAGTTTATGAACTTTAATAATTTGTGCTTTTGTTTCCTGAAAAATATTAGCAAGTTCCAAGTTTACAAGAATTTTCTTTTTTTAAAAAATAGATTTATCAGTTTGAGTTCTTGCATACTTCAATGATTCAAGTTATTTTGTATGGCCCGATATTAAAAATAATTTTCCATAATTAAAAACATTTGTTCTGGCACTATTTTTACATGCTTTAGGATTTTTAACAGCATTTAAGAATAAACTTCACTTCTCTGCTTTTACTTAATTTTGTTGTTTTATTGTTCTGCTTATTTCAGTAAAATTATTTTTTTTTACAGTAAAATTCTTAATAAGGTAGAAGAAAACAGGTTTTTTTTTAGTTTGTGACCTTAAGTAGGTGCAATTATCTTGTTAGGTACCACATTGCATACTCGGTTTATGTGGAGACGCTTCATGAGGGTGTAGAACCTCTTTCCACTCAGTGTTGAAAAGGGTTATTTTTATGAATGTGTGCAGAATGTTGCCTAAATGTTACCTGATGTGCTGAGGTTAGGAGCATATCACTCTTTTTCACTATCATATGCTTCACTACTCAGTGATTGTGAATTTTAATCAGTTTTACATTCCTGAAACATGATGTTGCTCAAGATATTGTTTGAATTTGATTTGGCATTGCTTTGCTAGGGAAGTTGTGTCTGGGGTCATCGGCTCTTCAATTTTCTAGTTTTGAGGGGCTTTTCTGGTATTTTTATATGAATAATGTACTGGTAATTCTGACCTCATAAAACAAGTGCACAATGATCCAAAGTGCACAATGATCCAAACCCAAATACATAAGAATATTTAAAGCCAGTGGAAAATGGAAATTTAAATTTAGTGAGAAAATAGACCATTATATTTCTATCCCCCAAATGTAATTAACAAATATTTACTGATCTCACCTACTAGATCTTGCTGTTTTTTTCACAAATATACTTCCTCTTTCATACAAAATACTCTTTTCACAAAGTATCACTAAATTATCATCCAGGCACTCCTCGTTCTCAACATTCAGAAGTGATGACTTGTGTCACATGTAGTGCTAGCTGGTTTTGATCTGGAGATTTATGAACAAATCAACATCATGTGGCCGCCACCCTTTCAACACAGAATGGTAAAAACTTAGGAAATCAATGCAATAAACACTCTTAGTCAAAATGTGAGATATAAGGTACATAGGAGTCATGGCTTTTAACTTTGAACTCCCTACGAACAAGGCAGTGAGAACTCCTTACGCTGAGGCAAAGCCTGAACTCCATACCTTGAGAGTATCTCCAAGTCTATTGTTATATACAGTCATTGCTTCTGCCCTCCAGAAGGTATTTTCTTTTGTATCATTTTCCTGGGTGACGTTGCAGGATGATATTAGAGAAATCACTATGAAGTGATACCTTTGTCAACTTGTTTGCACCTACAGAGTCCAAGAGTGTATTCTGGGAGAGAGTGTGTGTGTGTGTGTGTGTGTGTGTGTGCGCGTGTGCGCATGCTTCCTTTTTTACTTGAAAGTTATAGTCACTTTTATTCTAAACTGGCAACACCTTTACCAATTCTGGTCTCTCATAAAATAGGTTTTTAATACATCTGCTTTTATTTATATCCGCATGTCAGAAATACAAGATGCTCAATTTCTTCTGTGAGTCCTCTCTCCTTCCCTCCCTTCCTCCCACCCTCTTTCCCTCCCTCCCTCCTCTCTTTCTCTTTCTGTAATTGAGAGTACTTTGGGTGCAGTCTCTGCTTCCTTTTTAGAACCTCCAAGACCTTAAAGAACTGAGGCCATAGCACAGTAATTCTCCACTACTCTTAGCAGTGGGTTACAGAGTTCTGTTAACTTGATTTTTTCCCTGAGGCTGTCTCTTAATGACAGTTAGACTTAGATTTCATCTTTGCCCAAAAGCTATCTTTATGAACACAAATCTCATTTGGGGAGAAGTATATTCACTTTTTTTGTTTTTAGTATATTCACTTTTAAAGATGAAATTTCTCAAAGTAATTGACTTTCTATTTTATTCTTGGCATGTTTGGAAACAAGGCACTTCTTAGGTCCCATCACTTGCTTGTAACACCTTAGACAATCAGATGACAAAAATCAGTTTCCTGGAATATTATGTTTCAGAACAGAATATTGTTTCAGTCTATTGCTTTAAGTTCATTAAATGCACTTTTGTTCCTTCCAAATTGTCACAGGTAGTATTTCTATTTTTCAGTCTTTGTAAAAGTTCCTTTGTTAACTCCCACCCAATTACAAAGCTAATGCAATATAGTTTCATGCTATTTAGAAGTCTCAGTTATGCATCCTATATTAATAATATGTTGCTACAGGGCTGGGGATTTAGCTCAGTGGTGCTGCCGCCTGACTTGCAAGCACAAGGTCCTGAGTTCAATCCCCAGTAACAAATAATAGTAGTAATAATAATATTATTATTACTACTACTAATAATATTATTACTAATAATAATATGTTACTACAAAAATCTGTAAAATAAATAACTTCAAGTAATGCAATGCAAAATATGCTCTATGTCATTCATAAGTCTGCAAAAGTTTAGCAGTTCAGTCAACCATGACTGGCAGCAGTTAGATTCCATGCTTTAGACTATGTATTAATTAGATTTGGTTAAGTGTTAAAGATTAGGGTTTATCAATCTTCCAAAACAATTTCTATAACTCAATATTAAGATTAAAAACTACATGAATTTTGAAATGAGCAGAAATTTGAATAGATAACCAAAGATGATACATAAATGATTTATAGATTCAGGAAAAGATGTTAATGATCATTAATTATCATAGATATATTCAAAATATAATGAGATAATTGTACATGCCACAATGGCTAAAATTTTAAAGCCTAACATTAGTAGAATTCTCATATACTGTTTTCATGAAGAAAATGTAAAAATGAACTATTTTAGCAAAAAAGTTTGACAGTTTCTTATAGTCACACACATAGACTTCACAATTTCATTTTGTGTACATATTTATATTATATTCTATCAACAGTAAATCAAACAGTAAATCAAAATTTTATCCTTCTTGTTATCCAGATACCTGGATGTTAAATATTTACCATTATAAATGTACAATTTTACTTGTAGACACTGACCTGAAAAACCTTTTTGCAAATAATTATAGTGGTTGTACTGCTATAAAGAATCAATATGTCCATCAAAGAAAATATTTTAACAAAATGCAGGATAGTTTTTAACAGTTATAAATTGCGCACAGTCTGAAGGCTTAGTGTTTAGTAGTAGTGGACCATGAGGTACAGGTACTTGAAACAACATGGATAGAACATTCAGAGATGAAGACTGCATGCTGTGCATGTCCAGTGTCCAGTAATAATGACACTCTAGAAAAGTCAAGATTATAGGAATAGGAATAAGAGCAACAATTGCCAGAGGCTCACACTGTAATTAGAAGAACAATTGCAAAATATATGCAACATTTTTTGAAGTGATTCTATATAGTAGTTTAAACTTTCAAGTGGCATAATCGTATTTGTACATGCTTACTCATATATGGACAAGATTTGAATTATTGTTCTTTCTATCCATAGGTGTAAATATATGCAAGTGACCTATTGATTTAAAATTCAATGCTTAATTTTTTGAAAAGAATCTACATGAATAAAGGGAATTAATTTAAGAAACAACATTATTCTTTATTTGAAAATATGTTTATTTTGACAAAATCATGGAATGTTTAGAGAATATTTGGAAGATAATCCATGAAATGTATTCTAAATTCATAGTCTCCTTATTATAGATGAAAAAGTCATGTCAAATGATTAACATTATACATAAAATATTTCAACTAATATATTTTGTCTTTTGCTTTTTCTAGTACCAGGGATTGAACACAGGACCTTGCACTTGCAAGGCAGGAGCATTGTTACTGAGCTACATCCCTGGCCCTATAATTAGTACATTTTTGAAGATGATTCTTATATCTTTCTCTTCATCAGAAGTAATGAGCATCAAAAATCTCACCAAACTGATAATGTTCTCCAATTATCAACTGTATATGGAAATTGATGCATAATCAACACAATATAAAACGAGGCTAAGCTATGATGTTTAGTTGGTTAAGTGCATTAAATGCTGTTTCCATTTATGATATTTTCGACATATGACTGGTTGAGTGAGATGCCACCCCATTGTAAGTTAAAGAGCATCTGTAGTCATATTTGCATGAAGCAGTTTTATTACTGTGCCTTTATTTCCATGTATAGTAAACAATGCTGGAAGAACGCTAACTTGGCTTTTTTACTTACCTCCCTAGTAATGAGATTCTAAAATATAAACTAAATATGCAGCAATGATTTATTTCCTTTATTTAGACATAGTTATGAAATAAGCAAGTATTTGTATTACAAAAATTTTAAAATATATTTTTGAAAGTTTGATATCAAAACCTTAAACTAGTTCTCCACGTTACACAGTTTTAAATGTTCTCCATTAAATATAGTACAACTAGTGTAATAAACTGATACTCTTTTGGCAACATCTAACCCTAAATTTTCTTATAGTCTGTGATGATTCTTTCATTACAGCAGATAACTGAGTTCTCCGTTTTCTTATTATCATTTAATTTTGTCTATGCAATGATATCTGTCTAGAACACTCTTTAGTTAAACAAGAATTGAATATGCAAAACATACCATAAAATCTTCATTCTTATAGGATCAGAAAACAGGTAATACTATAAGACTCATCCACTAAAAATGCATAAGGATGAAACTTGCTGGGGAAGCTAAACACTGAGGCCATTTTTGTCCTAAAGAACTTGGCAGATTCTGACATTTTATGTGCACATTTTAAATGTCATATACAGGTAAATTAAATACTAAAAAAGATAATTTGTTGGATATCCACAAAGTCAACAAACCTGTATAGCCATGATTGAGATCAAGGAAGAGAACATTTCTACAACAGGAGAAGCTCTCCCCTGTTACATACTGGGCACTGCTCAGCTTACCCTTCACAAGGCAAATGCCATCCTGATTTCTACTTCCACTTATTAATTTTGTTTATTGAGAGCATTATGTCATTAAAAGCATTACTCAGTGAGCACTGTTTAATATTTGATTGATTTTATCTTTGAGTGTGTTTGCCATGTGACATTTTAATTGTTTATTTTCATACAGAAGAGTACTTAATTGTGTAGATACAAAATTATTTCTTTACTCATTCTTTTATAATGACATACAGGCTATTTCTAGTTTATTGTGCCTAGGAATGATATTACATGAGGATACCTTATGTATTTACTGACAAAAATGTAGATTATTACATAGACATGAATGAAATAGGTGTTTCATAAGCTAACATATTTAATATGACCACAGTTCTCCAGAATGCTTGCATGACATATATCCCCATTCCAGTGTACAACCAAGAATAGGATATATCTATTTAGTTCTTTTTCCTATTTTCATTTTTTTGTTGTTGAATTGCTTGATTTTTTGTATATTCTAAAATTAAGCCCTAGTTTGCGAATATTTTCTCCCATTTTATGGGTTTCTATACTCTGTTGATTACTTTCTTTATTGTGAAGAAGCATATTATTTTAATGTAATAAATCCTATTTGGATATTTTTATCTTCTGTGTTTTTGGATTCTTGTCCAGAAAATATTTGTCCAAACAAATGTCACAAAGGGTCTCTCATGTTTAATGTTTTCTTCTAGTAGTTTAAGAGTTTTGAAATTTTACTGTTAAATATTTAATTCACTTCAAGTTGATTTTTGTATATTGTAAAGAAATTGACATTGGTCTGGTTCTTCTGCATGTGGATATTCAGTCTTCCCAGCAAAATTTATTGAAGATACTATCATTGGTCAAGTATGTGTTCTAATTACTTTTATCAAATTCATTTGGCTGGAAGTGTTTGAGTTTATTTCTCAGTTCTCTTTTCTGTGACATTATTCTACGTGTGTGTTTCCTTGCCAGTATCCAGCCGCTGTAGTCACTGTAGCTCTGTAGCATGTTTGAAATTACTCAGTGTGGTTTCATCTGCTTTGTGGTTTTTGCTCAAGATTGTTTTGGCTCTTTGGGGTCTTTCTGTTGTTGTACACAAATTTTAGGATGTTAAGGCTGTTTTAGTGAAATATAATATTGGAGTTCTTATATAAATTGCATTAAATATGTAGGTAGCTTTTGATAACATGAACATTTACCAATAAAAGAATTTAAGGAAAAAAATACTGATTCTTCAAATCCAGGAAAGTCTTTCCGTTTGTTTGTGTCTTCTTCAAATTCTTTTACCAATGTCTCATACTTTTCATTGCAGAGATCTTTCACCTTCTGGCTTAAATTTATTTCTAGGTATTTTAATATTTTGGTAGCTATTCCAATTGGGAACTTGGTCAGATCCCTTCAGATAATTCATTTACTTTACTCCTAATATTAACACTATCAATCACAATTATCCTTTTTTTTTTGATCCACAATAGTAGTCCACTAACAAAGTGTAATATTTCTATATGTATACATGTCTTATTTTTACATAGTTGCATATTTAAAGGTTTGCAAGAGGTATGTATTTATTTGTTCTATATTTTAAACCTAGATCTTCCCACCATAATACAAACTAAAATATTGCAAAAATTTTTGTCTATTTTTTCAAATACAATTATATGGCTCCCCAATTTATGACACAGAAAATATATACAAATATTAGTAAAAGAGGGCAAAGAGAATATGTACCAGTGTTTCCCCTTTTATATCCTCTCCCAAAACTGAAAAGGAACCAATCTGCTTTATGTACTTCATCATTTTTACATCCATAAAACAGTTACATTTCAAAGATTAATTATTAAGGGTAGCAAATATTTAGAAAGGTGATACTGTCTCTAAAATCTGAGAAGGGTAGATGGTGAGGTTATTGTGTTAGTTACTTTTCTCTTGTTGATGAGACAAAATACCTGACACCCAAAATTGAAGGGGAAGGGGTTATTTGGCTTATAGTTTGTAGAGGTTTCAGTCCATAATTGGCTGGCTTCAAGGCAGGGATGGCAAACAGGCATCTCAGAGGAGAAACAACATGGCAGGAACAAGGTAGCAAAGACAACAAGGAAGTTTAACAGCATCTTTCTGCCTCTTTTATCTTATTCAGACTACAGGGATTAGGGCAGTGCCACACTAATCACTCAGAGGTAGTAGTTTAGTAATCACACGCCCTTAAACCCAGCATCAAACATTCTAGATTGAACTACCTCTGAAAAAGAAAGTCCCACCTCATCCACATGAGGCTTTAGGAGGACATCTAAACACAAACCATAACAGTTATAATGTAAGTTTTTAATGATAATAAAAGGAAAAGAGAAAAAAATTAAAGAGATGATAAGAATAAATTTTGAAAAGGGCTGAGAACTTAGCAAGGGCTACCAATCTTTTAAAACTGCTTTGGGTGTTGATCTATGACTCAGAAATAAATTGGGTGCATGGATTCTTTTCAGACTATGAGGACAAATACCACCATGGCTTAGGAAAGGGACTAGGACAATATAATATAATGGTACAAAGAATGTCCGAGTTCAAATCCTGTATATTTCACTAGCTCTCATTCGCAACATGGGAATGTCTATTTTCTTTCTCTATTTTTCATTTTCTTCAATTTTAAGGGAAAAATTAGAATAGCACATTACTCTGAGGGCTTTTTGAAATTAAACTACAAGCTCATAACTGAACATGTGACTTTTATATATTAAATAAATGTTATTCTTGGGGGCATGAAGATTCTGGATGTGGAGAAGATAAAACTTGCAGAAAATATGTACTCTTTATTGTGGAAAATATACACAACATAAAATTCACTATTTTTTGAGTATATGCTTCAGTGGTATTTAGTACATTTATATTAATGTGTAACAATTATTACCATTATCCATTTTCAAAACTTTTTCATTGCTCAACTTTCAACCTTGTTCCTTTAATAAGTAAATTTCAGTTGTGTCTTTTCTCAGCTCCTAGTATGCACGCTATCATTTTTTGTCTCTGTGGATTTGATTATTCTATGCCCCACATATGACTATTCATTTGTTCTTTAGTATTACATTTATTTCACTTAGCCATTTCATTTAGCTTTGCTTAGAAATTATCACAATTTTATTAACTTTTAAAGCTGAATCATATTCCACTATACTTGACCACATTTTGTATGTCTATTCATCCACATTTGGACTGTAGCCATTTTGACTATTGTAATTCATAGTGGTATGAACATATGTGCACAGATATCTTTGGACTCCCACTTTCAATTATTTTGTGTAAAATCCTGCATCATATGGCAATCCCATATGTAAATTTGTGAGAAAATACTGTAAGGACTGCCACAGAGGAGGGCACTTTATATTCACACAAGCAATGAAAATAATTTTGCTCTTTCAATCTTTTCCTTTCATTATCAATCATCATTTTAATGGATGTAAAGTGGTATCTCAATGTGGTTTTGATTTCCATTTCCCTAATGATAAGCAATGATGAGGAAATTTTTATGTGTTTTATTGGCCATTTGTGTAAGGACAGATGAAGAAGTAAGGGAATGTTGTCATTAAAAAATTATAACAGTAAAAGACACATTGGCATTCAGCCCCCTTTAAATCTTCCCCGTCTTGCAAGACACTTACCATATCATTCCTGCCAATTGTGGAAACAGTTCTGGAAGTCCTCATTCATGTGTTTATGAAGTATGACAAAAAACAATGGATGCTCCTGCTTGCTGAATGCCACCTAATGGAAAGGCAAGCGTGTAAAAACCTTATAGTGTACTCTGATCCGTATTCACATGATCTGGCACACTGTGACAGCTGGAGCTTCCCCAGAAACAAAATGACCATGAAGGTAAATATTTTTAACTGATTTGGGACATTGAGCCAGCCAAGATAGCACAAATGATGACACAAAAGAGGACTTCCAGAATTTCCTTGGAAAATGGCAAGAACAATGGAATGTGTTCAAAATGAGAGGTATTATTTTGAGGGAGAATAATTGCAAAGTTTCTTTTATTATAATAAATTTTTAAATTTTTGACATTCACCTTATTTCTGATCAAACCTCATATAACTTCTTTGAACAAGTATCTGCTCATAGATCTGTCAATTTTTAAATGATGTTTTGGTACTGTGTTCATCATATACTCTGGGTATTCCTTGTCAAGTATATGAATTCCAAATATTTTCTCACATTCTGTGGTTGCCTTTCCACTCTATTGATAGGGTTTTTTGGTGCACAATAGTTTGTAATTTTGATGTTCAATTTGTCCATATTGAATAGTTTTAATTGCTTTGTTGATATATCCAGAAGCACAATTTGACAAAACTGCTCTTTAACTTTCTGCCTGAAATAACACAAAATATGTGAACCCAAAAATCACAATTCCCAGCAAGTCACTCCATACCTTGTTTCCAGTCAATAACTATTACCAACTTGTAGACAAGGCAGACTAGTACTGAAAATAGTATGGAAATAGAATAGTTAAGGTAAAGTTCAATAGAGTAGATATCTATATTATGGTATACTTCAGGAAGGCTTTGGACACTAAATGCACCAAATTTTGAACCCAATATACCCAAATCTGAATCTATTCATTCTTATAAGTTAGGGAAGGATTTGAAAACTCTCAAATCCAAATATCCTATTTTTGTTGCATTGCTGAGGACAAATATGCAATTTTAAAAATAACAATAATTGGTAGTCAAAGTTATTCTGTAAAGTAGTTATTATAATGGTTGGCATGTACTGCTAGACACTATAAAGAGTAGCCAAAATTACTATTTAAATATTCATTTATCTAGTATCTTCCCATTTGTATGGTGATGGCTAATATATAGGATGTAAATAATGCCTGTAACTTCACTAAGTAATGATAACTAGCATGTGGAGTAAGGATTTCACTCTTTTCATCTAAAGAGAATTTGTGGTTTGTCTTATCAGCCACCACCCGAGCTTTGGGTAGTGCTTATCATCTGCATGTAATAAAAGCATGAATTATACTTGCATTTAATAGGAATTCAATATGAAAAAATATAGTTGTAAAATTCATGGCAATTATATGACTTTTTAAAAACACAAAGCAATTTACTGGCTTAAACTGAAGGTACAAATACCACACAGAAAGAAAGAGAAACTGTATTTTTGTAAAATTATTTTCATTTAAAGATTTATTTCATCTTTATATTGAAAATAATCTAACACTTTTAAGAAATATAAATGTAGAGTCATGAACATTTTCTTTGAACTCAGTATGAGAATATAATCTAATAAGTATTCCAATTTGACTGATATTTAACTAAGAACCAGTGGATTATCTATTTCTTTTACAAAGTTAAATTGCTTTTTAATCAGAGGAACATTTTAAATGAAGTGAATTATTTTTCTTATTATAAAAATAATATATACTCATTGTTGGACAAAAAGAAAAAGTAAAGAGTAATTTAAAAAATCAAACATAATCCCATTATCTGGTGGCAGCTATTATTAACATGTTGGTGTATTCCTTTCTATAATTTTTATTCTTTGAGCTTGAAATCTTGGTATTTCCTAATAGAACCTGCTTAATTCTCACTTTTCAGGTAATATTATAATGTAAACAATTTCCTAAGCCATTATTTTAAAATGTGATTTTACATAGCTGCATAAAATTGCATTATACGATTTTGCCATAATTCATTTAATAGGTTAATGCTGGAATTTCACATTGTTTGTTGTCTTAGGTACTTTTCTCTCATTGGTGAGACAAAATACCCTACACCCAAAGTTAAAGGGGGAAAGGTTTATTTATTTCAAATAGATGTAGATGTTTCATTCTATAATTGGCTGCTTCCAAGGCAGGGCGGCATGACAGAGCACAGTTCATGGTGGGCAGAGGGCAGCAAAGCAACAAGGGACCTTAAGGGCATTTTTCTACCCCTTTTATTTTACCCAGACTACTTAAGGTGGGAAACACTCATACCCTTAATCCTAGTGCCCTTGATCCTAGTATTGCACCATGAATCACACTCTAGATTCAGCCACCTCTAAAAAAGCCCCATTAGTGACTGCTTGATGAGCTGAAGGAAGGTCCAGTCAAGTGAGGTTCCCAAATAAAAGAACACTCATGGAGCAGACATTACAAAGCAAAAATCCAGCTTTATTTCTCAACAAAGCACTTATGGCAATTTTTATCAGCTTACTAAGACATAGTAAGACAAAACATTCTGGGTGACCTTGTAGGCTCTGTGATACTTGCATGGTTGTCTATGCTGATTCATTATTATATAACAAAGTCCCATTGTGCACCTGTGTTAAATGATGGGATTGTGTCCTCACGTGCCCTCAGATGCCCTCAGACACCAGGGCTAGTGGCTTCCTATAGGGACATCCAGACACAAGCCATAACATTTGTAAGAAATGTTTTGAATTTGTCAGAAATCTTGTTTTTCAGCAAGAAAAGTCTAATTCAAATTAACTTTGATACAAAATTAGACCATAAACATTTAATTTGAAAAATACTAGTGATTATCATGTAAGTGGAAGACAGCTGGAAGAACACACACCCTAGAAAAGATAAGGTTGTGGCCCTTGAATGGGGATTACTCTTCCTAAACATATGAATAATTTTAAGGCCTTTAAAACATATTTTTATGCTGCTTTTGAGAAATACGTCACCAGTCATATAATTTGTAAAAGTGAGTCTAATGAAAATTTCACCAAAGATGTCATATTTTAAATTTTTGTTAAATTAATAAATGGCTGGTTGTAACTCAAGTTGGTCAGTTGAAGGCTCAGGCTCCTCTACACAGCCTTCAAAGTCTCTCTCCTGTGTACAGGCAGATCTCAGTTTCCTTAGAGAGATACTGGCCCAAGATTTCTCAATTAACTCCACACATAAAAAGTTGTTGTAATGTCCCTTCCAGAACTCTTTAAGAGTTAAATCTGTATCTGAGACCATTTGGAAGCACAAGAGGCCAGCATTCAGGTCATAACTCAAGACTTTGGTCATAAGTTAAAACTAAAATTTATCATAACCTAAGTTGTTTGTATGTCATGCTGGTCATTACTCAAGGGTCCACTGTGTTTGATATATATTTCTAACTTATCTACTAGTCATATATTTACATGGCCAATCTATTTACCTGCTTATCAAATATTCTATGCAACATAAAAATTTGCATTATTTAATTCCTAATTGTCTTTCAATTCAAGGAAGATACAATATCAGAGAAACTCAGTATAGGTCTACAGGATTACTGTAGACCACAGTCCATAGACTCTGGAGGGTATTGTCAACAGACTTTATAGAAATATTGTATGTTTCCTTGTTTTCTCGAGATAGTGTATATACCTACCTTCTGCTCTGACTTAGATAGCAATATCTGGCATACTTTTCTAAGCTCACTTTTTTCCATAGCATTTTATCTACCAATGCAGTCATCTCCTTCTTTTACATTCAATATCTATACAAATCTTTGTAAGTCATTATATACCTCAAAATAATCACGAAAAAATATTTCATTCTTGCTAGTAGCAGGAGGAATGAGATTTATGAAAAAAAGAAAGAAAATGAGATAAATGAGGAAACATGGTTTTTCCTTTGTTAAACTTCAGTTTTTTTGGTAATATATGAAAAAAGAGACAAGAAGATGTGAAATCAAAATGAAAACATTGTAAAATTAAATCATCATAATTTTCATAAGTTGGGTATCCTGAAATTATTAAGTTCTCTGAAACCTATATAGAGCATTCTATTCTATCATATTCAGCATATTTTCCACACATTAGAATAAATAAATTTCTAGTTAAACTTTAGAGCAACTGAATGAAATTATATAGCATTTTCTTGACATATATTCCACAAAGGACTTTTATCTTTAAAAGTTTGTACATTTCAATCAAATATAAAATGAAATGCCAGCACAAGTAAGTTATATTAAAATGAATCCATGTACGTTCCTTTAAACAACAGAGACTAAATTTCAGTGACTACAGAAGTGCAATATACTGTGTACATATAAATTTACATAGAATATTGGGTTTGTCAACCACTGAAATAAATACACTAAGAATGGTATATTTTGCCTTGTGTTTGGAAAGCAAAAGGGTACTCTCATCAGCTTTAGCTCTAGGTATGTAAAGATAGTCAGACAATGTTTGCTATTATGACAAATTGCCTTTGTGAAAGATCAATGAGATATTTGTCATAACTTCATGGCTAATGTCTTTCAGAGCATTGAGTGGCATCTGGTGATTTAAATAAGGACATGTAGCATGGCAACAACAAATATTTAGCAGTTAGGTACCACATAAGCCACACAGCCAACTTGGGTCAGATAATAAGAGAATCATTGTTTTCAATAGAAAATATGTTTGCTTTATGATTAAATCACACATATTTCATTAAATTGGAATTATCAGTCTTAAAGTCACTAGTTTGTTTCCTTTTACATATCAGTGTATTATATTCCCCAGAACAAGAGAGAAAAGTAATGTACCCAATTCATCACTTTTATAATTTAGAGTATTTTATGTTAATTACATTTCAGCCATAATAAAAAATAAAAACCCTGGAAAATTACGTGGTTTATCAAAGCATGCCAGAAAGTATATGTGAGGTGCCCAGTGGATTTCTACACTGCAGAAAACTTGCTACTTCTTTGTACCTCAAAGTGTGCAAATAACAAGATTATTTTATTGCTTGCATTTGGTCTATCTATCTGGAGAAAACGATAAAAGTTTTATAGATTTCCACAGATGAACAAAAGTATAACAAAGAAAAATCTGTACTTATCTGCTTTAATTCATATTAAGTATTTCTATGCTCCTATCATACAGTTCAGAGCAGGGATTTTTTCTGTTATTCCTGTTTAAATATATGGCTTCCTTTTACAACTCATGATTGCTAAATGATATTATCTTTTTGAACCATAAATTGATATCTTTAAAACTACTAGATTATACAACTGATAAAATATTCTCATTATTTTCCATCAAAGCTTTCTTCTTACATTTTCACAGTAGCACATTTATTATACAAAAGAAGAGAAAAATAGACAGTTATTCTCATATTTATAAAGGGACTCTGTGTACTGATTATCCAGTCATAGGAAAACAAATGTTTTTTTAATGGTGGCTATTATTAAATTAGAGAATAAGCTATGGGCAATGCAAATCTACTAAAATAAAATTGAATATGATAATAAATTATCCCGACTGCTAGAATACCATTTAATCCAGGTGGTCTGAAAGATTTATTGCATTTCTTCAAGACATTTATATTACCCCATAGGAATAAGTTATAAAGTAGGTGAAAGAGTCTTAAATTTTAAGGAAATATAGAAGATAGTCCACCCAGGCTCTTTTGATTCAGAAAATTAGTACATCTATAATCCGTGCATATCAGCTTTGATACTTTTCATTAGAAATCAAGGCACATTCATATTGTAAAATTATAGTTAGTCTTTGATTTGTCTTTGATTTGTGAAGTCTTTGATTTGTGAAGTCAGAAACTTTAAGTCAAAAAGTGCCTTTAATTTTGGATGAAAAATCCTTTAATTTTGGATGACACAGTCCACACTCCTACTGGTCAATGGACTGACTGCTGTTACCATATTACGCTGCAATTGATGATGCATGTGCTTTCTTACTGTAGCTATTTCTTGGTACTGACTTCCTTTAGAAATATTAGGCAAATATAAGGGATGTAGAATTGGAAGAGACAATCAAAAATAAAAATAAAATATCCTGCCAATCTACTAAATCACCCCCTTAAATATACAAAATAATGAAATTGTACCCTGTAGTCTAATTCAAGATAGTTTTGAAACAAATCAAATACTTAAAAATATATCAAAAAAGTAAAAAGGTTACTATTACTTATTTTTTCTCATTAGTATCATGGTAGATGTGGAATAGATAAATTTAAAGTTCCAGAAACGAAACAGTGATTTGCAGCTTAGCTGAAAAGTTACAAGATTTAATGCTGAAATGCAAACTTTTCTATTGTGGTTAAATTATAATGACTGATACAATTTTCTAATGTGAGTCAATATGAACACAACTTTGACTGTAATCAACAGCACTATATTTTTATGGTCTTAAAATCAAATCATTTTAATATTGGTAAAACTGTAGTTTCTTTTCAACTTCCATAATATTCCTTCATATTTTTATTTTATTTTATGTATTTTTTTGGTACCGGGGATCAAACTCGGGTCCTTGAGCTTGTGCTGCAGGCGGCGAAACCACTGAGCTAAATCCCCGGCCTATTCCTTCATATTTTTAATAAAAATTTTAAGGGGTGCTGAGAGAGCTTTTACTTTTGCCATCTTTCCCTGTTTAAGGGCTGTCTTGTTTAATAAAGTTTGTAGGGTTTATCCCTCAAAAACACAGGCAGAATAAATAACAGTTGATCTTTGAAAGACTGTTGTGAAACCTGCTCATGTCCTCATACATTAAAAGTCCAGAACAGTGGTCAAATATCATTAAGAAAATGTGAAAAAATGCTTTTTAAAAACCCCAAAATTGCAATGAAAAATTTCTTTTTTAAACTAACACTACTTTTCATTGAAAAGTTTCCCGTAAAATCATAATGTTAAATCTCGAGATTGTTGATTGTTTGTTTTGGTTCACATTGCTATCTACAAAGTTATTTCAGGACCATAACTCTCTTCTCTTTTATTTGTTTTTTTTTGTTTCACTATTTTGATCAGTATCCTTCAAACAAAAGAACCCAAATCATAAAATTGGAACTATTTTTTGAGAACAGTACAGACAACACTGCAATAGTGCTGAATCAAGCAAAATTTCATTTCCTGTTCTGCACTTACTTTTCTGAAAATTTCTGCACTTTGATGTTTTGTACATATGGTTGAATATTTTTATTAAGACAATTTTTAAAAAAATCCTCTTACACTTTGTGTTTCTACTTACTGTTTTTCTTTTTAGCTGTTAAAATCATCTTTATCAAATACAGTTCTTCAATTTATTCCGCTTCTCTTGCCACCTTTCAGACTATACAGAACTGAGCATTTGAGCTGCTTCTTTTGCTGCTGCTGCAGGCCATCACTACCACAAGATTACCCTTCCCCTTCCTTGTTCCACCCTCTAGTCTCCTCTTGGGCATTTCTGTCAATAGACTCTAAAATAGACAAATATATATGTAATTGTCATTTCAGCCTATTGTCTATTCCAAGAGAAAAACTTCACAGCTGAAATTTGAGAAAGAACTAGTTCCCTAGCACTACCACCAGACTTGTCTTTCAAACATGAGATAATACATCCTGCAGGTGCTATTTCTTTGCTTCTGCCTTTACTACTCACCACCAGAGATGCAAATAGGAGGAAAGGTAGAAATAAATTATGCTCTTTGGTAGAGAAACACTGGCTATTTCACTTGGTTATTCCTCATATATATATATATAACTATCAAGGTTGGCATAGTGACATGTGTATGTGAAGTCCCAGGACTCTGGCAGGCTGAATCAGGAGGATTGAAGTTCCACTCCAGCACGTGCGATTTGGTGACTTGGGAAGACTGTCTGATCTTAATAAAACTTTTTAAAGGCCTGGGGTTGTAGCTCAATATAAAGGCTCTGGGTTCAATCTCCAGGACTGCGAGAAACAGATTATCCCCAGACCTACGATGGAAGTGTCTTAAGTGAATCTAATAGTCCTTAGGGGAAAGTAACAACTGGCAGTACATTTAGTGTGTTTTTGACATTTTGTTTTATTTCTGCTGAAGTTTATTAAAGCAAACACTGAAAAAAAGACACCGATCCTGATAATTTCAGTTATCCTTTGGTGTCCTCACAAGAACAGACACATTTTAAAAATAAATAAAAGAAGCAAAACTTAACATATTTCTCGAGGGAGATCTTACAGGAAAATTTTAATGCAAGAATTTCTAAATTGTAATGGGACCTATAAAATAAATGATCAATAAATGTGTAACAGTCATTGGCATATGAGTAAAGACACAAATTTGCAAAATACATAAGGCAATCCCTGAATCTTAGCTCCTTATATCCCAACTGAGAGATAGAAATATATATTTCAAAGGCCCTTGGAGCTACCTGGTTGAATGTTAGACTTACTTGAGGAAATTTTAAAATAATCTATGACTCCCTCCCAGAAATTGTTTCCGAATGAGATCTATATATCCATACTTTTCCAAACCTCTCCAGATTTCTCTAAATTTCAATCAGAGTTGAATCCATTAGCCAAACCATCTCTTGCTGTTTGGCCAATGTTCTCCTCAGGTTCTAATTAATAATCCTTTGGCTCAAGCTTGAAGGTATTTGATATTTTTTAAATCCTCTATATACAGCAGTTTTGGTGGAAACCACTATTTCTTCTAGATTTACTGGTTTTCATTTTTTTTTTGAAATCTTCCAAATTCTATTATCTGTATAAATTGTCTTATCTTTTTACCTTAAAAACTTATATGATGAGTGAAACTGAAAATATTTACCCTCTGATGAAGTCCTATGACATTGTAGGTAGGAGCTTCCCCACACAAGTGATGAACTGTCTTCCTGTGTTTATGAACTGAATTACCTTTTCTTCTAGTAGATTAGGAGATGTATCAAACCACTTTCCAATAAAGAATACCTGCATGAAATAATATTGGCTTATGGCTAAATTATAGTCAGAAATGAAATTTGATTGAAAAATGCATTACTTCACAGCCTTGAAACTTTTTCACACAATAGAACACGAGAACAGAGCGATATTTCTTTAAAATCTCTGGCAAAAAAGTGAGGTTAGATGATATATTCTCAATTAGTTATGAAGTAAAAAATAAATCGACTTTGTCAACTCATCCCAAGGGTATAGGTTAATTGTGTTTCTACTATAGATATGTGTTCCAAGCTGGTGAAGACTGAGAGAAATTAGACACGTAGCCCCAACTTGATATTTTCTTGGAGAACTCAGAATTCCTGAACACATGCTTTTTCCAAAAAGAAATAAAATAGTGCCTTTATCTTTGAAATGATCAAGAAACTAATCTTTTTTATGATCGAGAGATATTTCCACTCAATAAAATGAACAATTTTTCAGTTTCATAAGTTTGACAATTAGACACATATAATTACCACACACAGCATAGTACACACAAACTGCATCACCCAGAATTTTCTACAGCGCCCATTTTCCATGCTGCTCCTCACAGTGGCAAAATCTATTTAACTTAGATCTTCAGTGATAAACTTTATCAGTGTAATTAGGGGAAAGACAATAAAAATAAGCCAAAGAAGAAAATATGCATCACTCTTGATCATCTGTGTATGTCAGTGTTTATCTGTTTTGGCTTAATTTTTGTATTAACATATAGTTTTGGGAAAAGCATGGAAGTATGTATGTCCAAATGTTTACAATGGAGAGTTTCTTTCAAAAATGATCAAGAGTGATTCATATTTTCTTTTTTTTTGGCTTATTTTTTATTGTCTTTCCCCTAATTAATTTAGAGAAATATAATGAAATTTTTGGTGTTTTGTGTTGTTTTCTTTTTAATTTCCTATGTACTATAGTCATATAACCCCACCATACTTTTTAAGAAGTTTGCCTTTAATATTTATAAAGAGATTTTTCAGGTCAAAGAAAGTACTATAATTTTATATTTTTATTATTTATTCACATTTTTGAGATACCTCATATAGTCGAGGAACTGTTTTCACTACTACATACAACACTTCAGCCAGGATTCAGGTGAACTTTCCTCAGCATCTGTGGTATCATTGTTGTGATTAATACATATTTTCCAATTTAGAAACATAGCAAATACTAAGATATAATGTTAAAAAGCAAAGTAAACTTTGGGGACTAACATTGTCTTATAAGAAAAATATAAGTAATGCCATTAATTTTGTTAGTCACTATGATTTCATGCTTGAGAAAATTTACATATTTTTAAGAATTAGAAATGTTAGAATTCTATTAAATTAATAATTAGAAATTATAATTTAAAAATATATTACAGATTGGTATTGATCCTATTACCTCAGTGTAAATATAGTGATTATTTCTCATTTCTTTACACATTTTTATTATTTTTCTAATAATCATATAAATACATATAAATTAATAATAAACTTTAAAATATTATTTGATATTTGCAAATTCAAAGATACTAAAATAACTTATGCATGTTAGTCTATAAAATATTAAGTGTTATAAAACAAAAGTAATGATAAATAAAATTTTAACTGAGTGAGGATATAATTGTATACATAAAGGAAATACGTACTCTATCAATAGATTGTTTGCATGCATATCACTATTTTCATGGATTGAGGGTAGAGTTGTGGAATTGGTTAAAATTATTCTGCCCTGCAATCTCTTGGTATCACTGAAATCTTCACCAAATACAAAATATAATCCACTATTTGTTTAGAAATAGTACTCTGGTCAAACCATAGGAACAAACATCTTCTCAGAGAGAAGTTACAAATGACATCTAAGGAAGAAATTGGGTGTTGAAAACTGAATAAGTTCTTTAGAAAAAGAAACAAGAATCAATACAATAATACTTGGGTTCACAAACATTTCTATTTGCAAACAATTCAGTTTTCAAACAAAAATATTTGGCAAAATTTTGTTTCCTTTGGCAAACAGTACATAGGATGACAAATACTATTATGGCTATCTTCAATGCAACACAACACAAATACAGTCATCTTCCTCAAAATCATAAAACAAATTAAGTTCATCAACCAAGTCACCACTGTACCCATCAGAAAAGAAAATGAACAAAATAACAGAGTATTGGAATAGGGCAATGAGTTAATATCTTGACCTAGATTTAGGGTCAGTTTATGTAGAGGCAAAACATTAAAACTAAAAAGTAAATTTGGACCAGATGGTGAATTCCTGTATCTTAAAATTTAAATCTTGTCTTGGTATTTTGGAAGATTCTTATGATGCATTAAACACATTATTTTACTTGCACTTAAGAAAGATATTTCTGGTCTCAAGGAAAAGGAATAATGGAAAAGAGAAGAACTTTGCAAGACAGGAAGACTGATTGGGAAATGAGCTATTGAAAAACAAGTGGCCCACTTCTAGCCTATATTAAATTGCTGGCTGCTGCACTTTAAATATAAGTGCAAAAAAGAAGGTGTTAGAAATAAAATATATGAACTTCAGATTTGTGCATTGAGCTTTGCTTCTTTCCTCCTTTTATTTGAAAAAAATCAAGATTTCTATTGTCCTTCATTTCCACTGCTTCATGCTTTCAAAAAATTGAAATATATCTTTAAACAGTCCCTAGAAGTCTAGAATGAAAGAGTCAGTCATTCAACATCCTCACTTATTCATCACAATCTCTTCTACTTAATAACTAAAAAAAAAAAAAATAGGAATGAAAAATGTTTCCTTGAAGTAGCAGAAGGTGTCTATTCTGGTAAACTCCCACATTTTCCAGTGCCCCAAAGTGAGGTATGTGGGGGCAGGTGCCACAGTGGGAGCATAAAAGTAACTGGATGTTTTTTGGACTGCTTGGTTCTTGGGCTGCTGGAACAGTCACATGACCAGGTGATGGGACGAAAGAGGCTGTGCAGGCATTCATGAGAGAACTGGGCCAAAGGCGAAGGGACAACCCACTGTGTGGGAAAAAAGTTTGCCAGCTGTTCCTCAGACAATGAACTAACATTTAGAATATATAAAGAACTCAAAAAAAAAATCAGACCCCCCCTAATTTAAAGATGCAGTCCAAAAATGGGCATCTGAAATGAACAGACACTTCTCAGATGAAGTAGAAATGACAAATAAACATGAAAAAATGTTCAACATCACTGGTCATTCGAGAGATGCAGATGAAAACAACACTGAGATTCCACCTCACCCCAGAAAGAATGGCTGCTATCATGAAATCAACCAATAACAAATGCTGGCGGGGCTGTGGGGAAAAAGGAACCCTGCTCCACTGCTGGTGGGAGCGCAGACTCGTGCAAACACTGTCAAAATCAGTGTGGAGATTCCTCAAAAACTGAAACTAGAGGTTCCACTTGACGCAGCTATTCCCCTCCTTGGTATTTGCTCTAAATAATGAAAAGCATCATAGCACAGTGATATATGCACACCCATGTTTATAGCAGCAATTTGTAATAGCTAAAGCTTGGAAACAGCCCAAATGCTCATCATTTGATCAATGGATAAAGAAAATGTTTTTTTTTAATACAATGGAATACTACTCTGCTGTAAAGAGGATAAGCTTGAGATATGTCTAGGTAAATGGATGCATACTCTTAAGAGTATGGCCCTTAAGAGACGACACTCTTAAGTGAGGTAATTTGGGTACACATGTTTAAACACTGCATTGTTTTTTGGTGTGTTAAATTGAAAGTGGAAAAAGGACTAAAATTTATAATAAATATTGGGAGATAGATAAGAATAAGAAGAGAAACAAGGAAGGGGAGGATGAGAAGGAAAGAAGAGACAAGAAAAGAACAGAATAGAAGGAAAAATGGAAACAAAGCTTTTTTAAATAAGGAGAAAGGTTCAAAGAGAGGGGCTGGGAATAGGAAACAAAAAAGCAAGATATATTATGTACAGGTACAAATTCCCTATCATGAATGTTATCATTATGTATATCTAAAATGCACCAATAAATGTTTTACTGCAAGAAAATAAAAGAGAAAAAAATATAAGAGTAAGGAGGCACTTTGTTCAAATTCATTCTGTTGGGATACTTGGCTGATTTTAAAGACTTCATAAAGCAGAGTACAAAAAACTAAGGCCAATGATCACTTTTAAGTAGCCAATAAAAAAATACAAAGTTTATGGAAATAACAGAGAAGACTCATAAATAATAATTAGTAATGATAAGGATATGTTACTACTAATATATTTAAAATTATCTCATTACTTTCAGTTTTTGAAAACAGTTATAAATCTGACCAATTTTTTGTACATCTTTAATTAATATAAGGAAAATCATTCCATCATTAAATTTTTGATTTTGAAATTTTTACTTCAATAAAATCCACAAACCTATGTTCAACATGGGTAATCTTTTCTTCATTTAATACCTTTAGTAATCTGTGATTTGTTTTGTAATTTACTGAGTCACACCATTTCAAACTTTCAGCTTCTCTAAAAAGTATGGCAGATTTTTAAATAATAGTTTTGCTTCATTTTCAGGGAAAATTTAAAGGTTTTATTAGTGGTATATATTATTTCACATTTATTTAGAGCAATTTGGAGAGAATATAATCATATTTCTTTTTAAAAGTGATTTAAAATTGTCTGTATTAAAGAGATTCAAATCCTAGATGAATATTTATCCATTTTCCTCGTCATATTTTAAACACATGAAAGTATTGAATGACATGTGAAAAACACTAAACTGTGTTCTTCATCATTTTTCTGTTTTGTGAATAAATTAGCAAGAGAATTATTCAAATTAAGTTTGTGAATTAATATCAAAGGCCTAGTCTTTTCCTAATAATAGGTTAGGAAATTGCAGACTGAGATAAAAAGTCTTTTTATAATAATTGGTATCATCTATTGAATACATTTAGATGTAAGTTGGGTAATAACTAAGGAGAAAATTTACAGAATAAACTTTGTATATTTTTGTAAGTTATTCTATTCATGCATTTCATGAGAATCAAATGCAAGAATTTTGACAATATTGTTTAGGGCTGCATGCTAAATTATTTTTTCCTTTAAATTTCCAAAATGTACATATATATACATTAACATAATCTAGTTACTAGATATACTCAGATTGCAAAAAATACAGTAAATGCAGTAAAAGGTAAAGCAGCACACAAAGATTAATCTATGACTCCAGCAGCTATAAATATATATAACATTTAACAGAATAGAGTTTTTCAATGTAATTTTATCAGTAAATAGTATATGCTTTATTATGTTAATGTATCTGTCTAAATTACTTATAAATTTTTACTGTCTTAGTTTATTACCATCAAGATTAAATGTATATTTTAGCTCAATAAAGGTCATTAAAGACATGGATAGAAAAATGATGCCAGCCAGCCTTTCCTGTCTTGTTCTAGTTCCTATTAAAAGGCAGATGAGATGAGGCTTTCTCCTGTGTAATTAATGTATTTTAAAATATTTACTGAGATGAATAAGGTTAGCTTAAACTCTATATTTCATTCTATAAACATTACAAAAACAAATATATTACTGAAAAAGTATTTTCTTATAATTTTCATTTTATTTTGATTTAAAAGAAGATAGTGAGTGGCTGTAGACCATGGATTTTATCATCTGACCCGTGGTAGCCATTCAGTTATTAATTTTCTCTAAAGGTAAGAGTACATGTCCATACAATGAACAAACAGTAAAATATGGGTTTGAGTTAAAAGAAACTATTGGAAAGTATTTTTTACATGAGATTAATTAGCAAGTTGAGAATACATATTTGTACAGTATCAAGGGAGAAAAATTATACTTCATTATGTGAAAAGCACACATAATATTAAAAAATCATGCTCAAAAGTGGTTAAATACAGTATTTTCTTGACAGAGTAAAATTCATTACTGATTCTGTTTTTTACAATGTTAAAAATAGGCTAGTGTGTCTGCTGGTAAACACTAAGTGAAGCTAAACCATGCATGAGCTGTCATGACAATTCTTACACCATCATGACTATGTTATCCAGGTTTTCATTGCTGTGGCAAAACACTGGTTATTTACAGCTTAAGGGAGGAAAGGTTCGTTTGGCTCAGGATTTCAGAAGTTGCAATGCTCAACTGGCTCCTTTGCTTTTTGCCCCATGGCCAAGCAGAAACATAGCATAAGGTCCTGGTGGAGTAGAGTTGCTCACTTCCCAGCTTGAAGGGGCGGGGGGGGGGGTGAGGGAAGGAGGGAGGGTGGGAGAAGGGAGAGAGAGAGAGACAGAGAGAGAGAGAGAGAGAGAGAGAGAGAGAGAGAGAGAGAGAGAGAGAGAGAGAGATTCCTCCTTCTTTCCTCCTTCTACTTCCCTTTAGCCAGGCTACACCCTGTCAAACGGTTCTCCCACCTTAGTCTCAGGTCTCCCACCAGTTTGCTCTCCCACATGCCCATCCTACCTGGACACACACAAAAGTGTGTTTTTCTAGTTTCAGAAATTTTCCCCATCCAATCAAGTTGACAATTAATTCAACCAAGTAACTATCACAACGGTTCAGTTTGGGAAATGAAAGTGTACATAAGGATCTAAATGTAGAATAGGTAATGTGAAATAAGAAGATAAAGCCCAAAAAGGAAGGGGAAATGGGAGGGGTTTCAGAAGGGAAAGGAATAGATATAAAAAAAAGGAAAAAAGGGAAACAAAGTCTTTGTAAATAGGGCTGGAGGGGTGGAAGGGAGGGCAGGGGAATGGGGAAAAAATACATGTCAGGGTACAAATTCCCAATGATGAGTGTCACCATACTGTATACCTAATATGTACCAATAAACTTAATGAATTGAAGAAAAAAAAAAAGAAAGAAAACGACTGAGAAGCCATTACCACCTTCTTCACTGCGGCTCTGCTTGGCATTTCTGTGTAATCCTCTGTTTTCCACGCAGGTCACTGTGCCTCATGTCATCCCACATATGAGCCCTCCTGGCTACCCTGGTGACCTCACAGAGGGCCCAGTGGATGTGCCACAGAATATTCACATAGTCCCTGATAATACTCTGGGCCACAGGCAGCTGTAAGTTGGTCAGACTTTTCTGTCCCTGAGCCAGATACGGATTTCTGAACACTGAAACAGACCAGAGTCTGCCAAGGGCTGTACCAGAGGCAGCTTCATCTGGTTTTGTTGTTGTTGTTGTTGTCCTCTTGCTTTTCTTTTCTCTTGCAAATAAAGGATTCTTACTTTTCTCTATTTTAGGGGTAGAATGATTGGGGGTTCTATTTCATCCGGGATTGTAAAATATCCTGCTTTAAATCAGCATTTTTTTCTCCCTTGCCTCACCAGCATTTTACTTCTTTTGGAATAAAATATGGATTTTGCACTTAATATTTCTATTTATGCCCTAAATTTCATGTTTACAGTCCTTCAAGTCTTTTTATAATAATATGAAGCCACGCTATACAGTCAAACAAAAATCAAAAGAGTAATGATTTTAATTATTATGCAAAAAGTGATAGATCATGAATAAGTGTATTTTCCCAGAAATATAAGTTAACCAAATTTGAAACCTAATTATGTGTTTCATTAGGAGAAAAATGAAGGAGTGGCTTTAATAGAGGCAGAAAAGGCAATTGGAAAACTCAGCAACCTCTCACTTATTTTAGAATGAGCCACAGCATATGAGAATTAGAAGGAAATTTCCTCAGCTTTCTGAGATCTAAAAGACAAAACAGGGCTGGGTATTTAGCTCAGTGGTTCCAGCATCTGCCTCGAAAGCTCCAGGCCCCGAGTTCAATCCCCAGTACCATATAAATAAAATAAAATAAAAGACACTACAGTAAAATTATTAAGTAATTAACAACTCTTGGACTATTTCAACTTTTGTTTTTAAGTTAGGGTCATGTCCACATTCATACGCCTATTGAAGAATATATAAGAGCCTTGTTCATCACAGTAAGAAAAAGAAAAGCATAAAATTATAAAGAAAGGCACTGATATGACAGTATTCATATTTCTGCCTTTAGAAGCAAATAATTGGAAATGCATCTTAAAAATTCTATTTACCTTGACATCAAAGTTATAAAAACCTTATTATGTTGTGTCAAAATATATAAAGCTGCAGAAATTAAGAACAAAAATAGCTCAACATTTCAGAAGAATATTTTATGGATCACTTTCACCAATTTGATACATAGATTTAATTTCACTTCAAACATAACAGTGTATCTTCTAAAAAATGAGGAACTATTTCTAAATTTCATAGAAATACAAAAATTTGTCATTTAAAAATTATAAAAGAAGAACTACAAGATTTTAAGACTTTATAATGCTACCATCATCAAGATAGTATGGTACTGATATAAGAAGCAATACACAGATCAATGTAATAGAAATGAATTTAGAAATAAATACATTTGTACATCATCACACATGATCTGTTTAAGTAGCAGTTCACATACACTTCCATAAATTTACTCGCATCGAGAAAAGTACATGGTATTATTTTACCTTTCCATACAGGAGATAATCCTTGAACACTTTTTATTTAAAGCTAGTGTAGGGCCTGGGATTTCCTGAGTTCAATGTGTGGTACCAAAATAAATAAATAAATAAATAAATAATAAATAAATAAATGCAAAATAAAGCTAGTATACACTGATGGAATAGAAAATATAGTTTTTACTTCATAAAACAATTACTTTGACAGTTTAATGTATGTAATCAATGCACATCACTTTTCTAGACTGTTTTCATTATGTATATTTTATGTTCTTTACCTAGAAATATAGAAGCTTTATATGGTCAAACATTTAGCAATGAAACAGAAGTAGCAAAAATAAATCAACCAACCTATAAACAAACCAAAGAAACCAACTGTGTTAAGAGTTGGGGGTTTTCGCTTTCACTGGATTTTTTTTTTTTTTTTTGTACTGGGGATGGAACTCAGAACCTTGCACTTGCAAAGCAGGCGGCAGAACCACTGAGCTAAATCCCTGACCCCTTCATTGGATTTTATGTGGAATCTTAATATAGTTTAGATGTAGTTTTGAGCCTGTACTTCTCATTCAAAAACTTAGAAACACAAAATTCCATTTAGTCATTTTCAAATCCTCCTTTGCAGTTTAGCTTACTACAATGATATTATCACAATGATAATAACTATAACACAATAATGGACATAAAAAACAATATAAATGTCTATAATTACACAATATTGTAATAGTTTCCAACATCAGGCATTAGGATAAAAAATTTAAAAAAAGTGTTGGACCATGCGCTGGATCGGAGTGTTGTACCAACAACATAAAGAACACCAATTTTGACTGAATACATAAATATATTGTCACAAAGTTTTATTTGAAAATTCTTCTCTTTAATGTATTTTGTAATACTTGTCATGTTCAATACGCCAATTAGGAACAATTTTAAAATGTGTTTGCAAAGAAACAGAGCTTCCATAGTGTGGTAGAGCATTTCCTCTACTCCTCTCTCTTTGGCCTTTGCAAACAGAATGCTATGCTAGATGACTTGGAGAAAGAAATAGAAATGTGTGCAGATTATAAGTCTTTTGAGGTCTCAAAAATGTTAACAACTCAAAGCTCTACTTTCTTTTCCTTCTAAAATTCAAAAACATTTGGGGGCATTTTTTTTATTTAGAAAGTGAAATCAAGTTTAAATTTACAATTCAGTTTCTTATTTCAGTGCAGTTTGGTAGAAGATTCTACAAGGAGTTAGATTTCCATCTAAAAAGGAAAATTTAGAATGTAAGTAGAGGCGTAGAGTAATACAGTGGGGGGGCAAAATTGTGCTGTTGAAAATAATTAGTGTGTTGATCATTGTTCCAAATCACTTAATTGGTTTGCCTTAGACAATCTGTTTATGTAGAAGCTAAGAGACAGCCCACATGGCTAATACAAAACCAAGAAAGCAATATTAACTGTTAAGCTGTTATGATTCAAAATATTAAGCTCTAATCATTTAAAAAATGAGGAGAGCAAACAGGGTCACCTTACCTTTGCTTTGTCTATTTAAAACACCTTAACGTGACTTATAAATCTTCCATCTTTTTCTTGTTCTAAGGCATAATAAAGAGTAATTAATGGAATCTCTAAAGATTGCTAAAATTAATAAATTAAATATTCCTGTGGTCAGAGAATTTCAGGCAAAATAATTCTTTCAATTGAAAGTGCATATTTTACTTGTCGGGATAGTAAATATTATTTAAAATATTCTTAACACAACACATTTTTTTCTTTAAATGCTCAGTATGATAACTGATATCTTATTTTGAAAGACAGCTAATGAAACAAAATTAACAAATGGGTGACTATCACCTGTGCATGTGTTAAAGGTCACTTACAATATCAGGTCCTGAGTTTCACTTAGCAGAGAGCACAGTATGAATAAAAATAGCCTTCTTCATTCTTTTGTTTTTTGTTTTGTTTTTGTTTTTATGGCACTGGGAAATAAACTCCAGGGCTTTCTCTCTGAACTCCACAGTCACTTTTGGTATTTTGAAACAAGATCTTGTAAAATTGTTAAATTGCCTGTTCTGGGCTCAAATTTAAGGTGCTCCTGCCTCAGCTTTCCACAGTGCTGGGTCTACAGGCAGGTCACCACATCCAGGAATCCTTGTCATTCTTAAACTTAAGAATTTGACCTACTTAACAAATTATGTTACCTTTTTCTGACTAAATTATTTAAACATATTTGGGAAATGCTAGTCATAAAATTATGAATAACTCATGTAGGAATTCAGAGTTAGTACCGTATAAACAAACTTCCAAAACTGAAAGGCTATTTGGGAACATTCATGCAACCATTCTCTCTAAATAAACACTTAATATATCAAATATCTCTACAGTTTGAACTATCTAAAAGCATGTATTTGATATTTATTTGACTGACTAAATATCTTTTAAAATCCCAATTTTTTTCTTACTAATCTGAAACAATATGCACACTATGTGCTACAATACATGAGCACAAAAATTTTCTCAGAGAAGCAGCAGATTTTTCCACAAAAATTCAGTGCCTTTTTTTTTTAACTTTAACAGAAATAACACACATGATTCCTCCCAGTGAAGCTTTTCATTAATTTGTGTAATTTGAACAAATACATGTTTAACAAAGACAAGTGTGTAAATATGTTTTAATTTCCTGTTGTAGTGTGTGACTTTGAGTGTTTGAGTGATCATCTGCTCGAGAATTTCTGCTTAGCTCATTTGAGAGCTTCTGGCCTATGAAACCTATTTTTAAAAACTTTGATCATATGGTCCAAAATGGCACACTGAATTAATGTGCTAATGAGCATTGACTTAGTCATATTTATACATCACAGCATAATATGTAACTCTAAATTTAAAAAGAATTTTATGTGGAAAGAAAACAAAAGACTGAACATCTTTTCTATAGCAAATCCACACATGCTGCGGCTATATCTGCATGTACCCTGAGGCCTTCTGGGGGTCATAGGTGACCCATTTATAATAATACATTTATAATATTTTACATTGTTTCTTATAATATTTCCATAAAGAGTTAGCATTAGAAACTGATGTTTCATATCAGATGCTAATCAATTTCACTTTTAGAAAGACAACTAATAGATAATTACTAATGAACATTAGCTTAGTTTAATAAAGAGGTTTTATTGAATATTTTTCTCTAGGAAATCTGAACATTTTATTTATTAGTTTATTTTAAAATATTAATAATGTATTTTGTAGCAAAAGGGAGTCTTTTCATTTTAATTTTTAAAACTACTTTAAAATAACCCTTGCACTGATTCTTAATAGAACATATTTTGTTAGCTCGTCTGAAGTCAAGTCATTAACTTTGGAGAACATGATTCAGAGCTGCACCCTTAGACAAAACATCTGGATCAGAGTAGCTGGTGGGCAGCATTGCTGACTCAGGAATAACTCAAGCAGTTCAGGATGAACATATGGGCAGTGATGAAACATTTGTTTTGTCTCAGCCAGTTTGGCCTATTCATTCACTGCCATATAAGTGATGATTAAAACTTAATTTACAGTTACTTTCAGAAGAGATGTATAGAAATAAATTCTGAATCATTTAGTAAAATGTGAATAGCATATTAGCTTAATTCTCAAGATTGGTTAAGAGTAAAATATAATCAAATCTTCTATTAAACACTTGGAAAAGCACAAGTGTTATGAAAATGGTTGATAGCAGTAATTCTGTTTGTGATGAAAGCCTTATAAAGCGCAGCAAATAGAACCATGTTTTCAGTGCATTAATATAACATGAGCACTCTGGCTCATTGGATGTCCTATATTCAGCACAATAATTAGGAAAAACTGCTTTAAGACAAAAAGTTACACTGAAAATTATTTTATTTCCTTTTAGTTCTGCTTCAAAGATACACACTGATAAAAGGTGTTCTAAAAGCAAGGTGTTTAATTATTAGGGTTGTTCTGCTCTGAGCTCACATTGAAGCTGCAATTACCTTAAAAACAAGATGGATAGCTACTTCAGATGCCCAGTTTTAAAACTACATCAACAGGAAGGTTTTATGAATAATAAATGGATTGTGCCTTTACTGTTTTCTCTAATTATTTTGTGTATTTGAAAAAGGAAGGTAATAGACATAAAATTTAATGTCTCATCACTTAGGGTAAAGTGACAGATTGTTACTAAACTTTTGTAGCCTGAAACAATTTTACAAATTCATTTTGCCCCACTTCTACTCCCCAAAATCTTTGTGTCTCTCACACTTCAATGGCATTTTAAAGCAAAATGAGGTTTTCTTTAAAAGATAGAAAAGAAAACAAAGGCATAAGGCAGAAATAGAAAAAACTGATTATAGCAAGTCCATTTTTAAGCTGCTCATGATGTTTCATGACAAAATTCATTACACTCATGAGTAGTAATCATAGATGCATAGAAAATATCTTTCCCCTGACAAGAAACATAATAGGAAATTTACAAAAAAAATCCGAAATTTAAATATTTTTCTTTATGATATATAACACATAAGTCTACAGAAAGTTGCATTACAAAAAGTCAGAATTCTCTCCTTCTTTCTCTTTTGCTTCATAAGTGCTTAGAAATGTCAAATGGAGAAAAAGCTCAAATTTCTACATCATTGACAAACAGTTTTACTACATCTTGTATTCTTAATTCCTAACTACTACACTACATTTCCATCTTAATTGTGACTCTTCGTTTATTTACTTCTGTGCATCTGTTTGGTGGAGATATTAGGTACTTTACTTTGATACCACAATTATCTATTCAACACCACAGTCAGTGATGGATGCCAATAGCTAGAAACATGCCCTGACAGAGAGTTGGCATCATGACAATTAGCCAATGGTGCACATTTGGGCTTAATTTATTGTATCGTTGATTATACAGACTTGTAAAATGACAATGCAGATTAAACATTAGTGAATTATGTCTGTAGCGATTTCACCATGAATAGCACAATATGTTAGGAAAAGCATTCTGGTGTTCAAAAACTATCATTTGATTAAAAAATGTGCTTATTGGAAAATGAGTAAAGATATGATGCATACTTCAATTGGTTCACTTTTATCTTTTTTTTTTTCTGTACAGGGAATTGAACTCAAGACTTTGTGCTTGCCAGGCAGGTGCAGTGTCACTGAGCTAAATCCCCAGCCTGATTCACTTTCATCTTACTTATAAATGAAACAGTCAAGCATTCATGGTAGACCTAAATATGTTCATCAATTACAACCGTAGTTTGGGTATAAGTAGTAACAAATAGGCCAAAATTCAAGAAGACATAAAGAAAATAACTTGGCGCTATGGAATTTGTGGTAGTGTACAGTTCCTTAACATAACAGTGTTGCTTGCAATTTTTTATACACAACATATATGTGTGTGTGCACAAATATGAAGTTAAAAAAAAACAACAACTGATGTTGATGGACTTTAAGTACCATGAGTTCCATTCCCAAATGACATATTCTCCACACAGAAACAATCACATTCCTGAGCCCCTTTTCACAGACCATGCTTTGCACCATCATGAAGGTTACTCAGAATCAGGATGGATTACACAGTTTCCTGATCCCATTTCATAGTATTTTTGTTTTTGTTTGTTGTTTTTGCAGTGCTGAAGATTGAATCCATAACCTTGCACATGCTCGGCAAGCACTGCAATACAGAACTACATCTTCAACCCCTGCTCCTTTTGTTTCACTGGCAAGTTCTGAAGTCTTCATTTTGTTATTGGAAATTCCTATTGCATACTATACAGAAATTTTGATGTTACTCTTAGAATGGGTCATAATTTTGTTGTATATTTTATATCTCCAAAGAGACCAGCCCTGAGAAAGACAAGTATTTTTTTTCATTGAGATGAGCAATAATAAACATTTCCCATAAAGTATTATGAAAAAATAAAAAAAATAATAATAAACATATGTATATACACATATGAGGTATTTTGGGGGAGGTAGCTCTTAAATGTTTACAAACTCATTGTCGATTCAATCCCAATTGCACTGTTAATTACATAAATTGTAAAATGACAGAAACTTCAATGAAAAGACAAAGATACTCAGAGTTAATAAAAATGCACAGCCCATATGCATCTTTGAAAATATTCCTTTCATTTTGCAAAGAACAAAATAAAACTCTGTAAATATACACAAACATATTTATTGAACAAACGTTAATCAAAGTGTTAGCAGAGAAGACTGGAATAAAAGAAGCATTATTTGAGAAAAAGAGAAAAACTGCATACTTTAGAAACAATCCACCTTCTAGAATTTAAATGTTCTATTATTATGCAATTAACAACAATTTTAAATACAAAAAAAATGAGAGATTGGCCTAACTAAAGTAAGAACTAGAAAATCCTCAAAAATGGAAGACTTGTTATAAAGCATTGTTCTCAAAATCATTTTTTTTAAAAGCAGAAAGTACATCAGGGCAGATATCAATATTTGAATAGGAGCATGGGCCAAATTGACATAATGGATTTTTGAAGGACCCAGAATGTATCAATAACAGAATAATCACATTTAGGAGTATTAGGACATTGACCATTACTGACTGCATCATTGGCTGCAGAGAAAGTCTCCTTAAAAGTCAAGTTTCCAATACCAATGGAATTACTCATAAGTATATACCATGTTTTAAAAATTGTCAAATACTTTGAAAATTAAATGATGAATAAAGGTTAAAATGGAAAAAGTAGAAATAATTAAATAAAGCATAATTAAATTACAGAAGCTGAAACCAAAAGATGTTAGGTTTAGATGTGATAAGAAAAATAATGTAAAGAACCCAGGTACATAATACAAAAGGAGTAGATAAAAATCAATTTCCTAACTGCCTCAAAAGTTGGAATGAGGGGCCAGAGATTTAGCTCAGTGGTTCTGCCACCTGCCTCTTAGACCCAAGGTCCAGAGTTTGATCCCCAGTATCAAAAAAAAAAAAAAAAAAGTTGGAATGAGTATCAAATTAAACAGAAGAAACATAGATATAATTATACATGTTACAAATTAAAAATAATTAGGAGTACTTAATTTAAAATATGAAATTATAAAAATTTCAATTAATATATAAAGTATTTAAAAGATAGTTGAACAGCCTAACAATATTAATGGTTTCCTAGTCATGTTGATCAGAGAGAAAAAATTCATAATTATTTAACCAAAAAGATGAGATGCAAGTGATTATATAGAAATAAAGAAAATTAGGGCACATAATTATGAAAAATATATTAAAAATTTTTTTTAAATATCTAAAATGCTACTTTTCTGAATTACTAAGAAAATCTCAATATATGTCTCTGTATTTATGTACCTATTTTCATTTATGTGTGTGTTCTTATGAAATTCTATAATTAAAATAATCAGATTTAGTGGAGATTTCTGATTTCTCTGATGTTGAATGAAGAAACTGAAAAAAGACATTCTGGAATTTGCCATAATTTCTATATAAAAATCTTAAACGGATGTTTTGAAAAAAGAAAATAAAAAGTTGCCTATCTCTTCTAAAAGCATGTCTACATATGGTTTTTCTCTAGATGTCCCCCTACAGCCTCATGGGATCGCAGACAGGACTTCTAGAAGATGATTAGATTACGAGTTTTTGGAACTGCCTTGCTATAAGGCAGGACCTGCTTGAAGAGGCAGCTCACTGTGGGCATGGCTTGGAAGGTTTCATCTCCCTTCCAGGCTCCTTCTTTCACACTTGTTTTCTCTGCCATGAGCTGAGCAGCTTTCTTCCACAACTGGCACTTCAGCCATGCCACCTCTGCCCTCGGTGCATGGACTATGGACCGAAACCTCTACAAACTGTGAAACAAAATCAACCTCTCTTCCATTAAGTTGCAAGTGTCCAGTATTATGTCGCAGTGATGTGGAAGGTGACTGTGGTGGATTAACTAATGGGCATCTTGGAACTCCCAGCTCAACAGAATGTGGATCGGCGTGGAAGACCCACCTGAGGATTGTTGCCAATGGCATAAAAAGAGAACAGGAGAGGATAACAGTCGATTTTCTAGGAGAAACTTGCTGTGGTTGGTTTTCCTGATGTGAACTTGCCTGTTATCATCAATGGAGGAGGAGCTTGGGCCCTCCCTGTCACTGGGAATGGCTGCTGTTCTCTTTCGGGGGAGCTCTGATCTTTACTATGAGCATCACTTCCTGCTCCACTGCAGATCCCTCAGCCTGTTGGCTCAAATCCTTCACCCCACCAGCACAGGCTTTCTAGTTTCCACCACTGGTCCTTGGGCCTTCCAGGTGCAGAACCTCAATACAGACTTGCATGAGACACGCCGTGGGCTCTAGGCCTTCAGCTGGATTTGCATGGGACACTGCTGTGGGACCCAGGCCCTCGGCTGGATTCTTTGGTTCTCTAGTGTACAGCTAGATCTCTTGCACTCCTCTGCATTTGATTTTTGGGGGTGACAATTATAAAATAATAAAATTATGTGTCCTGTATTAAATCTATTTCCTTGCAAATCTCTGACTAAAACAGTGACTGAGATAACATATACAAGGACATATATTCACATATAGACCTATATTATACCCAGATAGAATTATATCATCTAATTATATGTAATTACTGGAAAAAACATCACTATATGTTAGTAGTAGTATTTATTATTAATTGGGTTTTTCCAATATTGAAGCATTTGTTTTTTATTAAATAGTTAGTTAACATGAATCATTATCAGAATAATGAAAAAATTGTGATTTACTATATAAATGAAGAAAAATAATTCAGTATGTTTAAGTCTCATTCACAATAAGAAACTGTAGCAAATTAAATATGGATGATAAGTTCTGTGCAAAATACCTATGGCAATCCCTATACTTACTGCAATTCTTTGAAGCTTTCTCCTTAAGATTCAGAGAAGAAAGATGTATACTTACTATCACTCTTCTTTTCAATAATTTGCTATACAGACAAGTCAGTGCAATAGGAAAGGAGGAAAAAAATAGGAAGAAGAACTAGGCATTATTCATTATATTTCCAGTGTAAGTTGGAAATAGAAAATACAAGAATTCCCCCCCAAAATTACTACAATTAATACGTGTATATAATAAGATGCTGAAACCAAAATCTACATATAATTCTATTAGTAGTATATATTTGAAATAATTATATGAATAATAATTATACTCATTTTGGGACCTGATGCATATATGTATCTTATCTTGATAGTTTTTATTCCCTTTTCTTCCTACCCTCTTTTTTCCCTCCTTATTCAAGTCACCTCCTCACTCTATAACATCTACTGCCCTGTTTCCCCCTCTCTTTTTTATTTTGCTCTTCAGTTATTTATATTTTAGGTCTCTCATATAAGTAACACAGTATTATAGTTGAAATTCTGTAAATAGCTACATTTAAAAGGACAGTAGGAAATATTAAATATCTAAGGATAAATGCTCTGGAAGGTACAAAATATCATCTCACTGAAAACTGTTAAAAATGGAGGTGACTTTAAAAAGACAAATGGTGAGCTGTGGTGAATTTATGAAAGGGAAATCAAATATAAAAATTCTTCTGTAGTTTCCTACAGATCCGGTGTAATGCAAATGCAAATGAAAATTATGCAAATGCAAAAATAACAAGAATACCTAAGATATCTATAAGAATTTTACATTGGCCATTAAAAGATTCATTAATTCAGGGAGTGTAGAATTGTCACAAAGGTGATGTAGGTATTAATATGGTATTAATAGGTGTTAATAAAAATTATGTAGGTATTAATAGAAACTAATATAGAAAATGTAGGTATGAATAGAAAAATAGACAAATGTAGTGCAAGAACTGCAAAAAAGACAGACTCATATTTGGCATTAGATTCATACAAAATGAGTCTCATTATTTACAATAATAGTGCTGAATTGACTACGTAGTAGCGTAGAAGAAAAAAGAATCTTCACATATTACAGGATGAATAAAAGTGAATTCCAGATTTATTGTAAATTTAAAATTAAAGATAAATTCAATCAGAAAATAAGCAAATTTATTATTTTGAGGCAAGTAAAAGTATTATTTCTACAGTTTATGAAGTGCATTAGTGTGAAGGAAAATACTATTTCAATTTAATTAATACTATTAAGTTTTCACCATTAATTGAATGCAAAGACAAATCAGAGTGGAAAATGATGTTTCTGATAAATGAAACTGAAAAAGAACACATAGTCAGAATTCATGCACTGGACACACACAAATATACACACACACAAACAGACTCACATAAGCCCATGTACACACATGACCCTACCTACTAAAGTAAAGCACATAGATTTGTTATGATCAAAAAGTCCTACTTTTAAGATTTATATACATATATGTAGGTATATCTATGTGTGTGTGCATCTAAAGGTATATATGAGAATTTTCATTCACATGAAAAACTATTTTAGTCCCTATTGTATCCTTATATATTTTACTATTATGAGATGAACAAATCCTCGTGTCTTACCAGAAAACTACTAATGGGGGAACAACATATGAAATATTTTAAAGTCAAGAAAATGACAGAACTTTACTGAAAGCACTAATGTGGAGGTGTGTACAAAATATCCTGATGAGTAAAAAAAAAATCCCACAGTTATATTTTGTTTGATCTTATTCATATTAAATGTGATACAATCAATATAAAATATGACTTTTAAATTAACATATGATTTTCTGAAAGAATGGATAGAGATCATAATGATTGAAATGGTTATAGGGGTAAGATTCTTAGAAACAAGCAATGTCTGGTTATCTATGCTCATTTTCTTATGATCAATTGACCATTGAACTAGTTTGTGGACTTTTCTGTAAATGTATTAAAATATTTTTTATAAAGCAAGAAATCCACCAAAGATATTAGTATCTAAATTCCATGAGAATATGAGTGACAGGCCATAAGTTTATATTTATTACTTTTTCAATTTTATATATTTAAGTGATATATTTTGTTGTATACAAAATAACAATGCATGCAAAAAATGCATACTACAGAATACATAAATTAAGTAAAAAAAGTAGTGTGCAGAATTATAGTTAATTTACAAACAATTAATAAATTAAATGATAAAATGCTAGAATAAGTCATTCAACAGGAATATACTCTTTTGGTAGGTTTATTCAACTCTGTAAAGATATTTAAGGCATCATGATAATAAAATATGTGATAGATATTGCTAAAGAATCAAACTTTTCTGCACTTAAAGATTAAAAGTTGAAAGCTATCCTATTGAGCAAAATAAAATCATTATCAAAATTTGATAAGGTGATACAATATGAAAATGGAACACAATAAACTTTTATTCTGGGTAGGGCAAGTTAATGACATCATGTGTACATTGTTGTTTTTATCCAAACAAGCAGTGCTAATGTCATGTGGGAAAGAAAAACAGAAGCATACTGGCATGTTCCAAAATGGCACACTATCTACACCCATGAGGGAGACAAAAACACAAGTCTGTTGGGCTCCATCTTCACAAATTTACAGGGTATGCCAGTAAGTACAGTGGAACAAAAGTGTTTCAAAGTCCTGCCCAAAGGAAGAACAGAGAGAGTTTTGTTATTCCTCTACCAAACTAGAGGGAAAAAAATTAGCAAAACAAATATTCACATCTTGACTGTGGCTTCTTCTCGTTCATAAGAATTGAAAAGTATGGACATGGATGTCTTAGTGGTTTGTTGCCGTGCTCAAATACCTAAAAAAAACAACTAAAAGGAAAAAAGGCTTATTGCATCTCCTAGTTTGAGAGATTTCAGTGCATGATTAGCTTGCTCCACTGCTTTTAGACCTGTGGCAAAGTAGAAATGTCAGAGTAGAAGGACTTGGTGGAGAGAAGTTGGTCACCACCTGGCCAGAGCAGATAGGCCTGGAGATGCAGTGAACCCTTCACAGCCATGTTCCCAGTGAACTTCATCCAATTAGGGCCCTCTTCCTAATAAGCCCAGGCAGCTATGAACTTATGAATGATTAAATCTACTAAAAATTTAGAGCCCTCATGGTCTGATCTAAACATTTAGAGCCCTCATGGGGGTTCCCAAAAACCCCATCTCTGCACACTGCTAGATTGGAGACCAAGTCCTCAAAACGTAAGGCTGGGGAACAATTCATATCCAAAACTTTACAATGGACTTCTGATCAACTGGCTTTTAATGAAGAGATTCTTGAAATTAAAAACAAAATTCTTCATGAGTGTATCACTAAAATTTATATTGCTATAATTAATAAATAATAATAACCATCAAATATAGTAATTCTATATCTAAGAAAAAGCAAGTCTAATACAACAAAAAGAAACAAAGCAATTGTAGGACTTAAGATTTCTTTTCCACACTGAAAGAATAAAATATTGAATAAATATTTTGTTAGAAAATTTACATACAGATAGCAAACTTAGTTACTTTAGATTGACTACTAAAATAATAAAAGTAGGACATATGATTTCTAAAGTAAAAGAGGCAAGAAAGCGGATTTTTTTTGAGGGGGGGGTGTACCAGGGGTCGAATTCAGGACCTTGTGCTTGTGAGGCAGGTGCGGTGCCACTCAGTTAAATCTCTGGCCTGAAAATGAATATTTTAAAAAGTGTATTTAGTTTAAGAAAAGGCAGATAAAACTAATAAGGCAAATAAGGTATAACATTAAACATAACTGACAAGGCTAGACAAGCAGCTTGAAGCTCCGTGGCTGTCCTGGGCCCCACACATGCCAGGGTGAGCTTTCAGGGGCAGCTTGCAGCCCCACCCGGATCCGAAGCTCTCCAAGCAGGATGATCCAGGTAAGACAAGCAGCTTGAAGCCCTAAGGCCATCCCGGGCCCCTCCCACGGGATGAGGTCCGCTTAGCCGCTCAGGTGCCCACAAGGCCCAATCCCCACCCCCCACCCCGCCCCCGGCACCTCTGGCCTTCTGGCTTTTCTGCTACCTGGTCCCACACTACAGAGGCATGGGAAATTAGAAAGACCCTTGTCCTGAGTGCCACAAGATAGAGCAGAAGTTAGTAACAGAAAGAGGGCTTCTCAGGCCCCTCCATGAAAACTGAAGCTCAGCGGAAAAGTAAAGAGAATCTCTACAATAAAGGCACATCAGACCATCGTACTTGATCTGATGCTGCCTTGGTGAGACTCATTGACTCGTATATGCACACGGATTCCTACGTGGCCTACTGGGACAGCAGAGACATACCCTGAAGGAGGCCTATAATTTTTACTACTATTTGCAAAAAAGAAAAAAAATTTTTTTCTCTCTTTTTGTAATTCTTAATTTTTACTTTTTTTCTCTTCAAATTTTTACTTTTCTTTCTGTTATCTTTTCTTTCTCTCTCTCTCATGCATTCTTTTGCTGTCCCACATTGCTCCTCATCTCCCCATTTGGTCCTTTCTGCAATGAATTTGGATTTCTCCCTTATTGTTCTTTTCTTCTCTTTTCCCTTCTCTTATCATTAGGTTTAAAGGAAAGTAAATTCGGTATCTAGACTCCTTGTTGCTGTTAGGTGATTCTATTCACATCTTTGTTCTTTCATTCTGCCTTTCTCTCTTGCCTTTAACAAATTCTTAAAGTTTGTGTGATCTTTCTGTGTCTTCTAGACTCACTGCTAATCTTACTTGTTCTTTCTACCTGTCCCTCCCTCTGCAACTCCTTTTAACTCCCCACCCCAAAGGGGAAAGATGCTATATTGAAGAGTTTATTCATTATAAACTTATGTTGGGTTAGTCCTTGGGTATAATGTAACTCGCATAGTTAAATGTGATAGATTTAACTACAACAAATTGTCATTTTCTAAGCTATGCTTAATTTTATGGTATGGCTATGTCATTGGGCTAACATGTTGTGATTGATCTAATTAGTTTTCCTTCCTGGTATAAGGAAAATAAAATAGCCTCAGAGTCATTAGAGTCTCAAAACCCAAACACAAGCTATATCTGGAAGACCCTTCTGAAAAGCAATCATTCCACAAGAGTTTTAAACACAAGCAACAAAGATACCTACATTAAGAAATTTTGAAATATCAACCCAGGAATTAAACCAAGGACATTACCAAAAACAAAAATGAGAAGAGACTGAAGCAAGGCACAAACTCAGGCTTCCATGCCACAAAAAGGAAATTCTGGGGGAAATGAGGTGGAAAATTCTGATAAACAACCACTTGGACACCCTGAAATGATAGCACAGGAAGTAACAAAGCAGATGCATGAGGCTCTAGGAAAATTTGAAACAGAAATAATCTCCCAGATAAATACAGACATGGAGAGCAGAGTGAAAGACATGATTAGAAGCTCTGGAGCAGAAAGAGATCAGAAAATAGATGAGCTCAGAAACATGCTGGAAGCCATGAATGCCCAGCATAAGAAAGAAATGGAAAACATGATTGCCCAGCATAAGAAAGAAATGGAATCCATGAAACAGATTCAAACAGATATTCAGGAGATTAAAAACTCCATTGAAAGCATGCAGAGCAGACTAAGAGAATCTGAAGACAGAATATCAGATATAGAAGACAGGATTGTGGTTAAGGACCATGAAAACAGTGATTTCTTAAAGATAGTAAGAGACCATGAGAAATCAATCCAACAGCTGCTAGATGATGCAAAGAAGAATAACATAAGACTCATAGGTCTCCATGAAAAAACAGGAGAAAGTACAATTGACAAAAAAAAAAAAAAACTGTTCACAGAAGTAATAGTAGAAAGCTTCCCAGACAGAGGTAGAGAATTGGACATACAGATAAGTGAGGCATATAGAACTCCAACCAGCCATGACCAAAAAAATCTACACCTAGACATATAATAGTTAAGATCCCCAAAACCCAACAGAAGAACAAAATTCTACAGGCAGTTAGAGAAAAGAAACAAATCACCTATGAAGGAAAGCCCATCAGAATCACAGCAGACTTCTCAACACACACCCTCAAATCAAGGAGAGCCTGGAGTGAAGTATTTCAAGCACTAAAAGAAAATAACTTCCAACCTAGACTGTTGTATCCTGCAAAATTATCTTTCAAAATCGATGGGAAAATTAGATATTTTCACAACAAAGAACACCAGAGAAATATTGTGAACACCAAACCAGCACTCCAAACAATTTTAAGCAATATCCTAGAAAAAGACAATGAAAGTCACAACTCCATATGAGGCCCAGCAGAGAGAAGGCATCATGCAAGGTAAGACACTAAAGGGAAAGGGGGGAAAATAAGAAATAGAAGAGCCAACAACAGTAAAACATCATGACAAGGATGAGTCAATATCTCTCAATTATAACTATCAATGTTAATGGCTTCAATTCACCAATCAAAAGAAATAGACTGATAGAATGGATTAAGAAACAAAACCCAGCAATATGCTGTATACAAGAAACACACATAACTCAAAAGGAAATCCATAGACTGAAAGTAAAAGGATGGAAAACAGCTCTCCATGGGACAGGAACCCAGAAAAAAGCAGGCATAGCAATCTTGTTTGCAGACAAAGTAGATTTCAAACCAAAACTAATTAAGAGAGACAAAGATGGTCACCACATACTTCTGAAGGGAACAACCCAAGAGGAAGAGATGACAATCCTAAATATATATGCACCAAATACAAATGCCACCAACTATACAAAACAAATATTAATGGACATGAAAAACCAAATAAGCACTAATACAATTGCAGTGGAGGACCTCAACACCCCTCTATCACAAATAGATCAACTAGAAAAAAAAATTAACAATGATATTCTAGAACTGAAGCAAGCTATTGAACAAAAGGGCTTAATAGATGTTTACAGTGTTCTACCCCACAAAATCAGAATACCCATTCTTTTCAGCGGCACAGGGATCATTCTTCAAAATAGATCACATGCTAGCTCATAGGACATATTTAAGTAAATGTAAAAGAATCGAAGTTATCCCCTGTATATTATCAGACCATGGTGCAATACAATTGGAGATTAATTGCATAAGAAACCGCAAAACTCACACAAACACATGGAAACTGAACAACACCCTCCTGAACAACCAAAAGGTGACAGAGGATACTAAAGAAGAAATTAGACAGTTTCTACAAGCAAATGATAATGCCAGTACAACATACAGGAATCTTTGGGACACAAAGTGCAAGGACCCGAGTTTGATCCCTGGTACCAAAAAAACAAAACAAAACAAAAGATTCCAGAAACTCAACAGAAGAACAAAGTTCTACAAGCAGTTAGAGAAAAGAAACAAATCACATACAAAGGAAAGCCTATCAAAATCACAGCAGACTTCTCAACACAAACCATCAAGGCAAGAAGAGCTTGAAGTGACATATTCCAAGCCCTAAAGGAAAACAGCCTCCAACCCAGATTGATGTACCCTGCAAAACTATCTTTCAAAATTGATGGAGAAATAAGATACTTTCATGACAAAGAGCACCTTAGGAACTTTGTAAATACCAAACCAGCACTCCAAAGAATTTTACACAATATCCTAGGAACAGACATTGAGGATCACAACCCAAGGAAGCAAAGCAGAATGAACCCATCTGGCATGACAGGAAATTAAATGGAAAGGGGGAGAACCCAACAAAAAGAAAAAGTCATGGCAATGACAAGTCAATACGTTACAGTTATAACCATCAACATTAATGGTCTCAATTCACTAATCAAAAGAAATAGACTGGCAGAATGGGTCAAGAAGCAAAATCCAACAATATTCTGCATACAAGAAACACACTTAATTCAAAAGGAAACTCACAGACTGAAAGTTAAAGGGTGGAAAACAATACTCCATGGGACAGGAACCTGAAAAAAAGCAAGAGTAGGCATTCTCTTTGCAAATCAAGTAGATTTCAAACCAACGCTGATTAAGAGAGACGAAGAAGGACACTACAGCCTTGTAAAGGGAAGAATCCAAGAGCAAGAGATGACAATCCTAAATATCTATGCACCAAACACTACTGCACCCAACTATATAAAACAAATACTAATGGACATGAAAAGATATATACTCACTAATACAATTGTAGTGGGGGACCTCAACACCCCACTGTCACAAATAGATAGATCAACTAGACAAAAAATAAGTAATGAAATACTAGAACTCAATCGAACTCTTGAACAAATGAACTTAACAGATGTTTACAGGGTCTTCCACCCCACAAAATCAGAATACACATTCTTCTCAGCTGCACATGGGTCATTCTCCAAAATAGACCACATACTCACACATAGAACATGTTTAAGTAAGTGCAAAGGAATTGAAGTTATCCCCTGTATATTATTAGACCATAGCGAGATGAAATTGGAGATCTATAGCAAAAGAAACTCAAAAAATTTCATAAACACGTGGAAATTGAACAACAAACTTCTGAAGAACCAATGGGTCACAGAGGAAATTAAAGAAGAAATCAGACAGTTCCTTCAATTAAATGACAATGACAATACAACATATCAGAATCTATGGGACACAATGAAAGCAGTCTTATGAGGGAAATTCAAAGCAACGAATACTCATATTAGGAAACAGAGTGAGCCCAATTAAACAACCTGATGCTGAACCTCAAGCTTCTAGAAAAAGAAGAGCAGGACAACCCCAAAGTTCATACAAGGGAGGAAATTATGAAGATCACAGAAGAAAGCAACGCAATGGAGATTAAGTGAGCGATACAAAAAAATCAATGAAGCCAAGAGTTGGTTCTTAGAAAGAATAAACAAAATTGACAAACCCTTAACCAACCTTCTCAGAAAAAAGGAAAGAAAAGGCCCAAATTCATGCAATTAGGAATGAAAAGGGTGAAATTACAACAGACCCAGCAGAAATCCAGATGATCATCAATACCTATATCCAGAACGTATACACCAATAAGATGGACAACACAGAAGAAATGGACAGATTCCTAGATACATATGAATTTAAAAACTTTAATGAAGAAGACCTAAAAATTCTGAACAACCCAATATCAATCAATGAAATTGAAAATGTAATTAAAAACTTATCAACTAAGAAAAGCCTGGACCCTGATGACTTCACTGCTGAATTCTACAAGACATTTAAGGAGGAACTGCTGCCACTAATGTTTAAACTCTTCAGTGAAATTGAAAGGGAAGCAATACTCCCAAATTCATTCCTGGAAGCAAGCATCACCTTGATCCCCCAAACAGAGAAAGACCCAACTGAAAAGGAGAACTATAGGCCAATCTCACTAATGAACATAGATGCAAAAATCCTTAATAAGATAATGGTAAACATAATGCAGAAGATCATCAAGAAGATCATACACCCTGATCAAGTGGGATGCATCCCAGGGATGCAGGCATGTTTCAATATACACAAATCAATCAATGTAATACACTATATCAATAGAGACAAGGACAAAAACCATATGATTATCTCCATAGATGCAGAAAAAGCATTTGACAAAATCCAACATGCATTTATGATAAAAACCCTACAAAAAATTGGAAGAGATGGTCTCTACCTCAAACTGATAGAAGCCATCTATGAAAAACCAATAGCAAATATCATACTAAATGGTCAAAAACTGAAATCCTTCACACTAAAATCAGGAAAAAGACAAGGATATCCACTATCACCACTCTTGTTCAATATAGTTCTGGAAACATTAGCCATGGCAATTAGACCAGAGAAAGAAATAAAAGGAATAAAGATAGGTAATGAAGAAGTCAAATTGTCATTCTTTGCAGATGACATGATACTCTATATAGAAGACCCCAAGAACTCCACCAAAAGTCTTCTAGACTTAATAACCAAATTCAGTCAAGTAGCTGGTTGCCAGGTCAACACACAAAAATCAATAGCTTTCCTCTACACCAATGACAGACTCACTGAGAGAGAAATAGGGCAAATAATTCCTTTCACAATAGCATCCAAAAAACTGAAATACCTAGGAATCATCCTAATGAAAGAAATCAAAGACCTCTTCTATGAAAACTATAGCACTCTGAAAAAAGAGAGATGGAAGATGATATCAGAAAATGGACAGACATCCCCTGCTCCTGGGTAGGAAGGATTAATATAGTGAAAATGGCCACACTTCCAAAACTGTTATATAGATATAATGCAATTCCAATTGAGATCCCAGCAGCATACTTCATAGACCTTGAGAAAACAATCCAAAAATTCATTTGGAACAAGAAGAGACCCAGAATAGCAAAAGCAATTCTAGGTAACAGAGACATGGCAGGGGGTATCACAATCCCCAACCTGAAACTCTACTACAAAGCTACTGTGATAAAAACAGCATGGTACTGGCAAAGAAACAGACCTGAGGACCATTGGAACAGATTAGAAGATGCAGAAGCAACTCCAGACACACTCATCCATCTCATGTTTGATAAAGGAGTCAAACACCCTCACTGGAGGAAAGATAGCCTCTTTAATAAATGGTGCTGGAATAATTGGACTTCAACTTGCCAAAGTTTAAAACTGGACCTGTATCTCTCAACATGTACTAAACTAAAATCAGAATAGATTAAAGATCTAAATATTAAAATAGAAACTCTGAACCAGTTGGAACAGAGGTTAATTAGAACTCTTGAAGACATCGGTGTAGGAAAAGATTTTATGAACAAAACTTCAGTTGCCCATGAACTAGCACAAACAATCAACAAGTGGGATCTCTTCTTATTAAAAGGCTTCTGCACAGCAAGAGAAACCACCAGCAGTGTGACGAGACAACCCACAGTGTGGGAAATAATCTTCACCTGCTCTTCCTCAGACAAAGGTCTATTATCTCGAATCTATAAAGAATTTAAAAGATCAGACCTCCCAAATTTAAAGACCCAATCCAAAAATGGGCATCTGAAATGAACAGACATTTCTCAGACAAAGAAGTAGAAATAGCAAATAAATACATGAAAAAATGTTCAACATCACTGGTCATTCGAGAGATGCAAAAGGAAACAAGGCTGAGATTTCACTTCACCCCAGAAAGAATGGCTGCTATCATGAAATCAACCAATAATAAATGCTGGCAAGGCTGTGGAGAAAGAGGAATCCTGGTCGATTGCTGGTGGGAGTGTAGACTGGCGCATCCACTGTGGAAATCAGTATGGAGATATCTCAAAGAACTAGGACTGAAAGTCCCATTTGACCCTGCTATTCCACTGCTGGGGATCTTCCCAAAAGAATTAAAAGAATCATACCACAGTTATATATGTGTGCCCACGTTCACAGTAGCACATTTTGTGATAGCTAAAACTTGGAAACAGCCCAAATGCCCATCAACTGGAGACTGGATAAAGAAAATGTGTTTTTTTTTATAAAATGGAGTACTACTCAGCCATAAAAAATGAGACATTAGAGACATTTATAGCTAAGTGGATGCACATTGAGGCAATACTCTGAAGTGAAATAAATAGGACACACATGTATAAATATTGAATAGTTTCTCTGGTGTGAGAAACTGAAAATGTAAATAACAACTAAATGTATAATAAGTAATGTGAAATAGGAAGAAAAGGGGCAAAGTGAAGGAAGTGGGAGGGCTAGGGGAAAGGATAGAAGGGAATGGGATTAATATGAGAAAATGGAAAAATCGGAACAACATCTTTGTAAATATGGAGGACTGGAGGGGTTGAAGGGAGGGCTGGGCAAGGGTGAAAAATAAGAACCAAGAGAGACTATGTAACGGTGCAAATTTCCAATGATGAATGTCATTATATTGTATACCTAAAATGTACCAATGATTAGAATGCATAATCGATAATGCAAAATAGGAAGAAAAGGTCCAAAGTGGTAGGGGTAGTGGGAGGGGCAGGGGAAAGGAAAGAAGGGAAAGGAAAAATGCTGAGAAATGGAAAAAATGGAAATAAAGTCTTTGTAAATAGGGAAGGGTGGAGTGGGTGAAGGGAGGGCTAGGATTGGGGAAAAAATAAGAACCAAGATGCATTATGTAAAGGTACAATTCCCAGTGAGAAATGTAATTGTGTTGTGTACCTACAATGTACCAATAAAATAATTTAATAAAATGCAAAAAAAAAAAAAAGAAAATTGAAAGATATTCCTTGTTCTTGAGTAGGAAGAACCAATATAGTGAAAATGGCCATACTTCCAAAACTACTATATAAACTTAATGCAATGCCAATTGAAATTCCAAAAATATACTTCAGAGAACTAGAGAAAACAATCCAAAAATTCATTTGGAAGCAGAAGAAATCTGGAATAGCAAAAGCAATTCTATGCAACAGAGACATGGAAGGGGGTATCACAATCCCCAACTTGAAACTATACTACAAAGCTACTGTGATAAAAACATCATGGGACTGGCAAAGAAAGAGACCCAAAGATCAGTGGAATATATTAGAAGATGCAGAAACAACTCCAGACATACTCAGTCCCCTCATCTTTGACAAAGAAGCCAACCACCCTCATTGGAGGAAAGATAGCCTATTTAATAAATGGTGTTGGGAAAACTGGATTTCAACCTGCAAAAGATTAAAACTAGACCCATATCTATTGCCACGCACTAAACTGAGATCTAAGTGAATTAAAGATCTAAATATTAAGACAGAAACACTAAACTTGCTGGAAGATAAGTTAGGTAGAACTCTTGATGACATTGGCATAGGAAAAGACTTTATGAACAAATCTTCAGTAGCACGGGAGTTAGCACAAAGACACAACAAACAGGATCTCATCATATTAAAAAGCCTTTGCACTGCAAGAGGAACTACCAAAAGAGCTAAGAGACCACCTACAATGTGGGAAGAAATTTTTAGCAGCTGTACCTCAGACAATGGCCTACTATTGAGAATATATAAAGAACTGAAAAAAATCAGACCCCCAAATTCAGAGACCTAATTCAAAAATGGGCATCTGAAATGAACAGACATTTCTCAGACAAAGAAGTGAAAACAGCAAATAAATATATGAAAAATTGTTCAACATCACTTGTCATTCGAGAGATGCAGATGAAAACAACACTGAGATTCCACCTCACCCCACAAAGAATGGCTGCTATCATGAAATCAACCAATAACAAATGCTGGTGGGGGTGTGGAGAGAAAGGATCCCTTCTCCATTGCTGGTGGGAGTGTAGACTGGTGCAACCACTGTGGAGGTCAGTATGGAGATACCTCAAAGAACTAGGACTCCAGGTCCCATTTGACACAGCTATTTCCGTACTGGGAATCTTCCCCAAAGAATTAAAAGAATCATACCACAGTGATATACGTGCACCCATGTTCATAACAGCACAGTTTGTGATAGCTAAAACTTGGAAGCAGCCCAAATGTCCATCAACTGGAGACTGCAAAAAGAAAATGTGGGGTTTTTTAATAAAATGGAGTACTCCTCAGCCATAAAGAATGAGAAACTAGAGACATTTGTAGCCAAATGGATGCATATTGAGGCCATATTCTTAAGTGCAATAAATAGGATGCACATGTGTAAATACTGAATAGTTTCTCCAGTGTGAGAAATTGAAAGGGTAAATAAAGATGAAAATGATTAAAATGAATAATTGGTAATTTGAAATAGGAAAAGATCCAACGATTTGGGGATGATGGGAGGGGATGGGGAAAGGGAAGAAGGGAAAGGAAAAATTATGAGAAAGAAAAAATAATGGAATCAAATCTATGTAAATAGGGAAGGATGGAGGGGGTGAAGGGGTCACAGGTAATGGGAGAAAAAATAAGAACTAAGATACATCATGTACAGGGACAAGTACCCAATGATAAATGTAAATGTATTTTATACCTAAAATGTACCAATAAATATAAAAAAAATAACTGAAAATAATTTTAGTAGGAAAATATTTAAAATAGTGCATATATACAATGAAATATTTAGCCAATCTATATGAGAACTCTGTATAGATAAAAAATACTTTTATAAATATGACAAAATCACCAAAATAACACTGAATAAAGAGTCAAGTTTCAGAATATCTAAGATAGTACAGACAAGATTTATATAATGGTAACACATTTTAAATGACAAATGGCAACACAAAACTTTTTAATCATGGTATATTTGAGGAAAACAGATGACAAGAAAATATAGAATTCAAGTAGACCATAGCCATGATCAATATTTTATTTATAAATATAATTTAAAGATCTAAAAATTGACAAAAATGTTGAGATTTAATAATGAATGATGACTAGGTGAATGTTAAGTGTATTAGTTTTATATTAACAAGGATTTTCAAATAAAAATAATCATTAGAATTTTTGGTAATTGCTTACTCCAGTAAAATTTAATTATAATAATATTTTAAACATTTTGATGTGTAGAATTTTTAAATTACTTTGACAGTTTTGCAACATGGCAGTTTAAATGTCTTTTTTCCAGGTGGATAACAATAATCTTGCTAGGGCCAATTAAGAAATAATTTTCACCCTTGGAATTTAAATAGCATTTTATACTACACATAGTGTCATCTATTCTTTATCACAATAGGGAAGTTTCTTTAAAATCTCTAATATGTGTTGGCATTTTTAGCAAATAAGAACATAAAGCCATTTTCAATAATACCCTAATTAATTCCATATAAATCTATTTTTGAAATTAACCAATGGGAGTGACCAGAAAGTGTATGGTGAGGAGCTCAGCCCCGGTGGAGTAGGGCTCTATCCCTCCCATGCCCATGCCCCCCCCCCCCGCCTCCTGGCTGTGCTGGTACCTGGTTCCACACTACAGAGGCACAGGGGGTCATAAAGACCTTTCTCCTGAGCTCCAGAAGATATAGCAGAATTGAACAACAGGAGGAGGGTGTCTCTCAGACTTCTTGATGAAAATTGAAGCCTACTGGAAAGTGGAGAATCTCTGCAATAAAGGCATACCAGACCATCATACTTGGAAAGTTGGAGGGGTCATCACCTCACATTGGAACCTGGACTATCTTCAGGGGAAAGGCATCTGGAACCTGCAGTAGAACTTTGCAGAGTTTAACCCTGCAGGAGGACAGGAAGCTCAACTTGGGACTTGCAGCCAGAAATATCCCTGAATCTCACTGGTCTGCTACTGGCTTGCTGAGACACACTGACTTGTATTTGCATACTGTTATCTATGTTGTCTGTTGTGACAGCAGAGACATACCCTGAAGGAGGCCCTTCATTTTTATTTTTTATTTATTTTCAATAACATTCTTTTGCTCTTATTTTTAATTTTTAATTTTTATTTTTTCTATTCTTTTCAAATTTTTATTTTTCTCTTCTTTTTTCTTCTTTTCTTTCTCTCTCTTTTACTCTCTCATTATCTCACTATCAGACATTGTTCTTCATCTCTGTTTTGTTCCTATTCTGGGCCTAATTTAGATTTCTTCTTTCTTTTTCTTTTCTTTTCTTTTTCCTTCTCTTGATTGTCATTAGTTTTAAAGAAAACTAAGTACAGTTTCTAGCCTCTCTATTGCTGTTAGGCTGTTCTGTTCTCATCTTTGTTCTTTCAATCTGTCTTTTCCTCTTGTCTTCAACAGAATTTTCTTAGCGTTTGTGTGATCATCCCATGTCCTCTGACCTAACTGCTAACCTTTACCTATCCTTCTACCTATCCATCCCACCCTCCACAACTCCTTCTAACTCCTCATCCCAAAGGGTAAAATTGCTATATTGAAGAGTTTATTCAGTATAAACATATGTTGGGCTGGTTCTCAATTTTGATTTAATTCAGAAAGTTAAAGGTGATAGATTAATAAGGACCACAAATTGTCATTTTCTAAGCTGTGTTTGCTGCTATTGTGTTGCTGATTGTATCACTTGGACTAAGGTGTTGTGATTGATTTAAACAGTTGTCCTTCCTGGTATAATGAAAATGAGATAGCCTCAGACTCATTAGAGACTCAAAACCTAAAGACCACATATATCTGGAAGACACCTCTGAGAAGAAATCATTCCATAAGGGTTCTAAATACAAGAGACAAAGATATTTGAAATAATTGACTTTGAAATATCAACCCAGGAATTAAACCAAGGACAGTACCAAAACAAAAATGAGAAGACATTTAAGCAAGCCACAAACCCAGATTTCCAGCCCACCAAAGGCAAATTCTGGGGGAAACGAGGTGGAAATGTCTGATAATCAACCACCTGGACAACCTGAACTGATATCACAGGAAGTAACAAAACAGATGAATGAGGCTCTAGAAAAATTCAAAACAGAAATAATTTCCCAGATAACTACAGAGATGGTGAGCAGAGTGAAAGACATGATGAGAGGCACTAGAACAGAAACAGATAAAAAAAAAAGTGCATGAGTTCAAAACCATGGTGGAAGCCATGAATGCCCAGTATAAGAAAGAAATGTAAACCAGATCACCCAACATAGGAAAAAAATGGAATCCATGAAACTGATTCAAACAGATATCCAGGAGAATAAAAATCCTTTTGAAAGTATTCATAGCAGATTGAGCAAATGTGAAGATAGAATATCAGATATAGAAGACAGGATTGTAGTTAGTGACCATGAAAACAGAGATTTCTTAAAAATAGTAAGGGACCATGATAAATCAATCCAGGAGCTTCTAATTATGCAAAGAATAATAACATAAGACAGATAGGAGTCCATGAAAAAGCAGGAGAAAGTACAAATGACATAAAAAAATGTTCACTGAAGTAACAGTAGAAAACTTCCCAGACAGAGGTAGAGAATTAGACATACAGATAAGTGAGGCATATAGAACTCCAACTAGCCATTATCAAAAAAAATCTACTCCTAGATATATAATAGTCAAGATCCCAGAAGAACAGTTAAAGCAGTTAAAGAAATCAGTTAAAGAAACAAATCACATACAAAGGAAAGCCAATCAGAATCACAGTAGACTTCTCTACACAAACCCTCAAGTCAAGGAGAGCCTGGAACGAAGTATTTCAAGTCCTAAAAGAAAATAACTTCCAACCTAGACTGTTGTATCCAGAAAAATTATCTCTCAAAATTAATGGGGAAATTAGATACTTCCACAACAAAGAACACCTGAGAAATTTCATGAGCAATAAACCAGCACTCCAAACAATTCTAAACAATATCCTAGAAAAAGACAATGAAAGTCACAACTCCAGGAAGCCCAACAGAGCAAACCTACCAGGAAAAGCAAGAAACTAAAGGGAAAGGGGGAAAAATAAAGATTAAAGAGCCAACAACAGTAAAACATCATGACAAGGATGAGTCAATATCTATCAATTATAACCATCAATGTTAATGGCCTCAATCCACCAATCAAAAGAAATAGACTGGTAAAATGGATTAAGAAGCAAAATCCAACAATATGCTGTATACAAGAAACACACCTAACTGAAAAACAAATTCATAGGCTTAAAGTAAAAGGATGGAAAACAGTTCTCCACAGTGCAGGAACCCAGAAAAAAACAGGGGTAGCAATCTTATTTGCAGACAAAGTAGATTTCAAACCAAAACTAATTGAGACAAAGATGGTCACTACATCCTTGTGAAGGGAACAATCCAAGAGGAAGAGATGACAATCCTAAATATATATGCACCAAATACGAATGCACCCAAGTATATAAAAAATATATTAATGAACATGAAAAACAAAATAAGCACTAATGCAATTGTAGTGGGGGACCTCAATAGAACAGTATCACAAATAGACAGATCATGTAGACAAACAAAGAAATTCTAGAACTGTACCAAGCTATTGAACAAATAGACTTAATAGATGTTTACAGTGTTCCACCCCACAAAATCAGAATATACATTCTTTTCAGCTGCACACAGGTCATCCTCCAAACTAGACCACATGCTAGCTCATAGGACATGTTTAAGTAAATACAAAAGAATTGAAGTTACTCCCTGTATATTATCAGATCATAGTGCAATAAAATTGGAGGTCAATAGCAGAAGAAACCACGAAATCCCCACAAACACCTGGAAATTGAATAATACTCTCCTGAACAACCAATGGGTCACAGAGAAAATTAAAGAAGAAATTAGACAGTAACTAAAAGTCAATGATAATGCCAGTACAACATACAGGAATCTATGGGCACAGTGAAAGCAGTTCTATGAGGGAAATTCATAGCAGTGAATGCCCATATTAGGAAAACAGACAGAGCTCAAATAAACAATCTGATTCTGAAACTTAAGCTCCTAGAAAAAGAAGAGCATGACAAACCCAAAGCTCATACAAGAGAGGAAATTATAAAGATCACAGCAGAAATCAATGCAATGGAGTCTAAGAGACTGATACAAAAAAATCAATGAATCAAAGAGTTGGTTTTTCAAAAGAATAAATAAAATTGAAAAACCTTTAGTCAACCTTATGAAAACAAGGAAAGAAAAGGCTCAAATCCATGCAATTAAGAATGAAAAAGGTGAAGTCACAACAGACCCAGCAGAAATCCAGAGAATCATCACTACCAACTTTGTAAAACTGTACTCTAATAAAATGGAAAACACAGAAGAAATGCACAGATTCCTAGACATATACAAATTGCCAAAGTTAAATGAAGAAGATATAGAAATTCTAAATAGCCCACTTACAATGAGTGAAATTGAAAATATAATTAAAAATTTACCAACAAAGAAAAGCCCAGGTCCTGAAAGCCATAGTGCTGAATTCTACAAGATATTTATAGAAGAACTATCACCATTACTCTTTAAACTCATCAATGAAATTGAAAGGGAAGCAAGGCTTCCAAATTCATTCCTGGAAACAAATGTTACTTTGATCCCAAAACCAGGTAAAGACCCAACCAAAAAAGAGAACTAGAGACCAATCTTCCTAATGAACATAGATGCCAAAATCCTCAGTAAGATACTGGCAAACAGAATACAGAGGGTCATCAAGGGGATCATATCCCTGACCAAGTCAGATTTATCCCAGGGATGCAAGGATGGTTCAACATTTGTAAATCAATAAATGTAATACACTATATTAACAGAGTCAGGGACAAAAAACATATGATCTTCTCAACAGATGTAGGAAAGGGATTTGACAAAATCCTACACCCATTCATGATAAAAACCCAGCAAATAATTGGAATAGATGGTTTTATCTCAACTTGATAAAGGCTTTCTATTAAAAACCAACAGCCAACATCATACTAAATTGTCAAAAATGAAAACTTTCACACTAAAATCAGGAATGAGACAAGGATATCCACTATCATCAGTCCTGTTCAATATAGTTCTGGAAATATTAGCCACAGCAATTAGAAATAGGAAAGAAATAAAAGGAATAAAGATAGAAAAGCAAGAAGTTAAACTGTCATTATTTGCAGATGATATGATACTTTACATAGAAGACCCAAAAAACTCCACCAAAAACTTCTAGGCTTAATTGACAGATTCAGTAGAGTAGCTGGATACAAGGTCAACATTCAAAAAACAATACTGTTCTTGTACACAAATAACAGACTCACTGAGAGATAAATTAGGGAAACAATTCCTTTTACAATAGCATCCAAAAAAATGAAATATCTAGGAATCTATCTAACAAAGGAAGCAAAAGACCTCTACACTGAAAACTACAGCACTCTGAAAAAAGAGATGGAACAGGATATAAGAAAATGGAAACACCTGCTGTGCAAGTGCAAGGACCCGAGTTTGATCCCCAGTAACAAAAAAAAAAAGAAAAAAAATGGAAAGATATTCCTTATTCCTAGGTAGGAAGAACCAATATAGTGAAAATGGCCATGCTTCCAAAACTGCTATATAGATTTAATACGATGCCATTTGAAATTCCAATATATTTCACAGAACTAGAGAAAACAATCCAAAAATTCATTTGGAACCAGAAGAGACCTAGAACAGCAAAAGGAATTCTAGGCAACAGAGACATGGCTGGAGGTATCACAATTGCCAACTTGAAACTATACTGCAAAATTACTGTGATAAAAACAGCATGATACTGGCAAAGAAACAGAACCAAGGATCAGTGGAATAGATTAGAAGATGCAGAAACAAGTCCAGACATACTCAGCCACCTCATCTTTGACAAAGGAGCCAACCACCCTCACTGGAGGAAAGATAGCCTATTTATTAAATGGTGTTGGAAAAACTAGATTTCAACCTGCCAAAGATTAAAACTAGACCCCTATCTATCACCATGCACTAAACTAAGATTGAGGTGGATTAAAATTCTAAATAATAAAACAGAAACACTAAACTTGCTGGAAGATAAGTTAGGCAGAACTCTTGAAAATTTTGGCATAGGAAAAGATTTTATGGACAAAACCTCAGCAGCATGGGAACTAGCACAAAGAATCAACACCTGAGATCTCATCTTATTAAAAAGCTTCTCTACTGCAAGAGAAACCACCAACAGAGCTAAGAGACTACCTACAATGTGGGAAATAACTTTTAGCAGCTGTATCTCAGAAAAAGGACTACTATCTAGAATATATAAAGAACTGAAAAAAACAGACCCCCCAAATTCAAAGACCCAATTCAAAAATGGACATCTGAAATGAACAGACATTTCTCAGAAAAAGAAGTAAAAGCAGCCAATAAACATATAAAAGAATGTTCAACATCACTGGTCATTTGAGAGGTGCCGATGAAAACAACCTGAGATTCTACCTCACTGCATAAACAATGGCTGCTATCAAAAAATCAAACAATAACAAATGCTGGTGGGGGTGTGGGGAGAAAGGAATCTTCCATTGTTGATGGGGGTGCAGACTGGTGCGACCACTGTGGAAATCAGCATGGAGATACCTCAAAGAACTAGGGCTAGAAGGCCCATTCGACCCAGCTATCCCCCTGCTGGGTATCTTCCCAAAAGAATTAAAAGAATCATACCACAGCGATATATGTGCACCCATGTTCATAGTTGCACAGTTGGTAATAGATAAAGTTTGGAAAGAGCCCAAGTGGCCATCAACTGGATACCGGAAACTGGATAAAGAAGATGTGGGGTTTTTTTTTTTAATAAAATGGAGTACTGCTTAGCCATAAAGAATGAAAAATGAGAGACATTTATAGCTAAATGGATGCATATTGAGGCCATACTCTTAAGTGAAATAAATAGGACACGTGTGTAAATACTGAATAGTTTCTCTGGTGTGAGAAACTGAAAGTGTAAATAAGGATTAAAATGAATAATTGATAATTTGAAATAGAAAGAAAGGGTCCAAAGGGGTAGGGGAAGTAGGAGGGGAATGGGAAAGGAAAGGAGGGAAAGGAAAAATTATGAAAAAAGGAAAAAATGGAAAAAATGTCTTTGTAAATATGGAAGGGTACAAGAGGTGAAGGGAGGACAGGGAGGGAATAAATAAGAACCAAGATACATCATGTACAGATAGCAGCACCCAGTGATAAATGTAACTGTATTGTATACCTAAAATGTATCAATAAAAGAATTTAAGCAGAAAAAACAATCAATGGAGGAACTGTTTTCCTTCGCAGGCCCACTTATGAACTATATGTATGCCTTCTGCTGAGAGTGGGTTTTTAATACCTGCAAGGGAGCATTCTGGATTCATTTTGTGTACTATGGAGCAGGCCATGCAGGATTCCACTTCTCCCACTTCCTTGATGCAGAAGATTCTGCAGGTTCTCATTTTCTGTATCCCTATCTCAGCCCAAATTGAAATTTCACTGCCAATCTGGCCTCCTTTCTTCAAGGCATAGCTGTCATGGACCACGGACTTTGGCACCTTCAAAGAGGCCTCTGAGTGGATGGTTCAGTGAAGCTGTCATGCTCTCCCAATTTAGACTTAGTTACCAATACTTTTGCCCTAAACACCTGGCAATAGTAACACTATAATGTTTGAGTGGGGAAAAGCCTATGAATATGTAGTATGATTGCTATTATTCTGACTGCATGTAGTAACTTATTTCAGGTATACTCTTTCCAAGATCACAAACTGCCTAATGTTCTACTACTGTTCTTTTCTCCAAATACATAAAATGAATAAAAAAATTTCTGATAGACAGTTTTAATCATGCTCTAATCAGTTCCACTATTTATGCGTTGTGTAACACATTTTAAAATAAAAATCTTGTATTTAACTTTTTAATGTGTTTTTGATATTTATTTATCCTTCCTGTTTAAACATAGAGTTGGTATTTATTAATTAATCAAAAATTTTGTAGTTCTTCTGATGTACTATATACTGGTTCAGGGAATACCCAATAAAAAAATGTGCAAAAGAAGGCTGATCTTATCTTATAATTTTCTTATAATTCTGGAGAATGATAAATTAATTTTGTATTGGCTTTGTCTGAGTGCTGATATTGGGTAGAAAAATGCTGAAAGATTTTTACCACAGTATTAAACAGAAATGTATAGCTAGCATAATCCTTAATGTTCAAAGTTAAATGCAAATGTAGCTCCAATTATTGTATCTTTCATAATGTTCATATTAAAAATGGCTAATATCATTTAATTTTTACTTAATGGAAAATATACTTTCTCAATAATTCACACTCTCCATTCTGTCATTTGTCTATACAGGATAAAATATGTAACTCCCATGAACTTTAACATAAATTAATGAAAAATGTATTTGAAAAATACATTCATAAATACTAAATAATTGTCATAAGTTTGTGCAATGAATAAAATTCAAAATAGTGCAAAATAGAACCATATTCTGTCTTTAATAAATCAGAAAAAAATTCAGTGGAAAAAGCAAATGCCTACTGTCAGTAATATGAGAACTGTAAGACATTAAAAAATAAATTGTTTGTCTCCATATCATACAATCAAAAATACATTGACTAGAGTGAGATAAATTAGGATTTTGGTTCATTTACATCATTTGCTTCACTAAACATTTCTTAATGTATCAAGGTTCTTTAAAATCAGGAATTAATATAAATATCTGATAGATTTCTAATACTCTAATGCACAAATTTGCATAGAGTTCCATGTTCTAGACTAATGTGTTACATAGTAAGTATTATAAAATCCTAATACTCTCTTTTTCATTACATGAACAATGTGAGCTGAAATTTAATTTGAATCCTGTGGAGTATCAGTTGGACATAACTGATAAGAGAAAAATAGTTTTAAGCAATAAATGATTTAAAACTTTTTTGTTGTTGTTGTTCTAGGGATCAAACTCAGGACCTTGTGCTTTTGAGGCAGGAGGCAGAACCACTGAGGTAAATCCCTGGTCCTATTTAAAACATTTTTAAATGTTAAGAAAGGATAATGATATTTTAATCATTACTCATCAATTATGTGGAAATGAGGAACCTTAGCTCCTAGCGTATCTTGAACATTGGCAGGAACTATCATACATTTTTCTGCTAATATTCATAATTGGTGTGTCTATTTAAGCAATATTATATTTATTACCTCAAATTACAGCCATGAATCTCACAAAATCAAGTCTATGTCCTTAATTTTTGAAACTGAGTTACTCCTTACCCTTAAGCAACCTGTCATTTAGAAATTTTAGCAGAGGAAGGTAGTCCACCATAGTAAAATTCAAAAGTGAAAGAAGTACAATTTTTCTTTGGTTGAAGGTTGTGTGTTTTTAAAGATTTTTTTGGTACTTTAATAATGTAAGAGTGTTGCATAAAGTCATGTGTACCAAATTTCCATAAATTTCCATTACAATCTCCATGTTTCTGCTAGTATGTATATTATAAGTGAGTAGTAATAATTTGAAAATTTTTTATATTTTTTAACATTAATCTTCCTATTTTAGGATCCTTATACCTAATTTTCTATAGCTAATTTATAATGCTTCAAAAAAATTGTCCAGTCATCAAACTATATAATACTGTATATCAGTTTTTCCTTGTTCTAGGCATTGCTAATCTATTGGTAGACTAATAAAAATCAGAAAAATCTTTACTCCTTTACTCGCATGTGCCATAAAATAATGAAAGCCATTCATAATAAGCCAACCAACATCATAATGAATGTGGTAAAGATACACACTTCCTTCCTCAGATCTGGAAAAAAAAACATGTATGCTTGCTTTCACCACTTTCTTCAAAATATTCTTGGAAGTCCCAGTCAGAGGAGCTCCGTGAGTGAAAGAAGTAAAAGGAATCCAAATTGGAGAGAAGCAAGTAGAATTATCACTGTTGAAAAAACATGATTTTAAATATAGAAAGCTGAAAAGACTACCAAAAACATGTTAGAAATAATAAATAAATTATTAATATACAAAGTCAGTAACATTACTAAATGCTAAAAGAAAATTGCTTAAAAGAGAAATCAAGGTATCAATATCATTTGCAATACCTAAGGAAAAAAAGTAAAAGACAATACCAGAGAATAAATAAATTTAACCAAAGAGGTTAAATACATCTATAAAGAAAACTCTAAAACATTGTTGAAAGATATTGAAGTAGGTACAAAAAAATAAAGGAGATAGCCATTGTTCAAGGATTGGAAAAATCAGTATTATTAAATGTCCAACTACCTAAAGTAAACTATAGATTCAGCATAATTTCTACCAAATTATCAATGGCAGATTTCACCAAATTAGGAAAAAACATTGAATTATTAGAGCAATCATAAGCAAAAAGCAGACTTCAAAACACACTACATGACCTTAAAATATACTATAAGCTATAGTAACCAATCCAGCATGATAAGGGCATTAAATCAGACACATGTACTAATAAAACAATATACAAAGCTTGGAAGTAAACCCATATACCTATTGTCAATTGATTTTGCAACAGTAGTTAAAAACATGCAGTAGAGAACAGTCTTTTCCAGAAACGAGGCAAAATCTGGAGATCCAAAAGAAGCAAAATTTTGTCACTCACCATTACCCAAAACAGACAAACAAAACTACAAAGTAAATCAAACAATTAGCAGAGTGATGAAACAACCTAAAGTATGAGAGAAAATATTTGCAAATTGTACATCAAAAAAGTTAACATCCACAATATATAAAAAAGTCAAAATTTCAAATAACTGGCAGAAAAAATAAGCAAAAGACCCAAATACAAGTTTATCAATGGAGCCAAACGAGGAAAATAAGGTAAATGAAAATAATGTTTCACATCACTAATTGTCAGGGGAATGAAAATTCAAACAAAATCAGGTGTTTTCTATTCCAGTAAAAGGCCTATTAACCAACCCTGAAAAAACTTCAAAAGCTACAATCTATGGGAACACATGCTCATTGCTGATGGGAATGTAAATTAGTACAATTATTGTAGAAAAATATGAAAGCTGCTCAAAATTTTTTTAAAAGAGCTACTATACAATGCAAGAATAAACCTTTGGGTATATATACAAGGATATGAAGTTAGTATATTGAAAGGACATCTACATTCTCATTTTGATTGCAGCCTTATTCACAATCCTCAGGAAATGAAAACTACTGAAATATCATCTACTGATGAATAGAGAAAGGAAATGTGATACATACAAAGAACTGAGCTGCAGGAGAGTGACCTTATTATATTTGCAACAACTTGGAAGAACCCAGCAATCATAGTAAGTAAAGAAAGCCAGGCATAGAAAGATAATTACAACAAGATTTTATTCTTATCTAGAATATAAAATATTGCTGTCATAGAATTGAGAGTAGAATGGTAATGATCAGACATGGGGGAAATAGAGTGGGGTCAATCAATGGGTGGTAAAGCATGGTTATATAGGATTAAGAAGGTCCAGTGTGCTATTACACAGTAGAGTAACTGCAGATAACTATAACATGTTGTATGTGTCCAAAACCTGGAAGAAAGGACATTGAATATTTTCAGTATAAGAAATGATAAATGTTTAAGAAAGTATATTTAAATTGATTTAAACATTACAAAATATTTAAGCAGAATATCCCAAGACATCCCAAGGTGTGAATATTTTCACACTTATATATATATATCTATGTAAAAACATATATTTAATATAAATGAAAATGAAAAAGAAGAAAAATCTTTACTCTCTTGGATATAACATATTAATTTAGATAGAAAACTAATGAGTAAATAAGTAAACTATATTAGTTTGTAAAAGTATAATTGAAAACACAAAGACAATATAAACAGAAAAATAGTGATCAAGAATAGGACAGAAATAGAGCATCTAGAGTGACGTTTATTGAGGAAATGACATTTGTGTGACAATGAAAAAGAAATATATGAACAATGGATGATAATATTCTTAGAAATAAAATTGCATTCAAAACCATAGCAAGAGCAAAGTCCCTGAGGTAGTAGTTTTCTTTTTCTTGGAATGGTAAGTAGTCATCAAGTAATCCCCTGGAACTTGAGAAGAGTTGAATCCAAGATAAAGTCATGGTTGTCACTGAATCTTAGAAAAATATACTTGCTTATAGATTATTTTGAGACATTATCTTTTACTTTTAGAAGATGGAAAGCTCCTTGACTGTGAGACAAGAAATCTCAAGATATGATGTAATTTAGCATAGTTACTTTGCTTGTTATATTGGGAATAGACTATCAGGATAATAAATAAAGAAAAGAATAGAGAGACTAATTTGCAGTTTATTAGAAAAACACACGAAGGAGAATTTGATTGCTTGGGTTAGAGCATTTGGAAAGTTCCAAGCAAAAGAATGCACAAGAGTGTTACTATGGCTTGTATATAGATGTCCCCCAAAGTTTCATGGGGTCATAGGTGGAGCTTTTCAGAGGTGGCTGCAGCTAAGGTATTTGATGCTGGGATTAATGGTGTAGGGTTACTAAATTAGTCCACTGATTGATTAGGTGTAGTTCTGGGTGTGGATAATGGGAAGACCCACCCTGGATGTGGAAGGCACCACCCAAAATACAGGTACCCTGGAAGGGAGAAAAAGGAGAGACAGGCTGAGGCTGCTGCTTCCTCACTACTCACTACTTTGCTGCCTTCCTGCCTTCTGCCTGCCATGGACTGTTTCTCCTCTGTGATGCCCCCCTGCAATGCCACGCTGCTTTGGTGTCGGTCAAATATGAACTGAAATCTCTACAAACTGTGAAGTAAATGAACCTTTTCTTCTTTAACTTTGGGTGTCAGGTATTTTGTCTCAGCAACAAGAAAGGTGACTAAAACAAATGTCATGATTTTAGCTTTCAAATGGAGGAAACACTTCCTGCAACAGTTGAAATAAACTGTCTCAAATGTTTTTGGAAAGTCAAAATATGAACAGAAACCTACAACTTGGGATATCAACATACAGCGCCTACAATTTTACCAAGAGCAAAAAGTTATGCAGAGTAAATATTGTCAGAATCTCAACTAGTAACTTAAATGTAATACACTCAGTCATTATTTTTTCAATATTTGTTCACCTACAATGCTAAGGATTAGATTTTTTGTTAAAATTATCTCAATTTCTGTTATATCAAAATACCTCAGAAATATGACTTATTTAAACTAATTCATACAGTATAATTTTATAAACTAAACTTCAATCTGAGTTTTTGTCCAAAATGTTCATAATTTTAATTTTTAAAAATTTAAATGATTTCAAAAGTAATAGTTCTTAAATATATGATTTATAACTAAATTTTAAAGAATAGCTCAGAACAATAATTCAGGCCAAGAAAACTTGGCTAAGGTCTTTTATGTTTCTACTTTTTTATTCAAAAAGATAAATTGCATTTTCATGAATTGATGTACCCAGGATTATTTAATATGCAGTTTTTATTTTCCTACGCGGTTATTCAAATTCACCAGCATACTATCATAATATATTGCTGACAAATTTTAAATGTGATAACAATTAAAGATAAGGTAATGCTTCAATTGATTGTATCATAATAATTATATCCTCCAAAAAAAATGTAAAACAGCAAAAGAATGTGGTCACTTCTATGATGAAAATATGTTGCTTGTCAAAACCAACAAGTCTTGGCTCAATGTGAAGTTGTTTTAATATATTGGCCAAAGAATCCAGAAATATTTCACAAATTAGGATAATAAATTATTTTTAATTTTTTTCAGTAAATAACAAGACAAGGAACTTTTGTACTCATTAATTGTTTAAAATATTCCCTGTATATAAGTTAGGCTGTGTCTATTCATCAGTTCACAGAATTAAAATCTAATGGTACAATAAGAAAAAAATAAAAATTGAGCCTCACAGTCACCTACAGCCTAGACCTCAATTCATCCCTCAGATGATTTTAGATGGCACGCAGGATCAAATCTCCCGCAAACTTAGACCGCCATTGCTTAGAGAAAGGCTCCTGGGGTTTTGACTGAATGCTTCCTTGTAGGTAATTTAAAAGACAATTGTGAATTGTCACTGAATTTTTGTGGAAAGTGTTTCATTATATAAAGACATCAAACAATTTTTAAACTGGAAAGTAGCTGTACTATCTTGAGTAATGAATATTTGGATAGAAAAGAAAGCTCAACAGAGGTCATGGATGACATGGAAACGGTATGTTGTATTCTGTGTAGCAGAGAGAAGCTTGGATAGCTAATTATCACAGCATATGACAAGCTCTTCAGGACTACCATTTCATTATTCATTCAAACTTTATGACTCTTCTGTTACTATGATAAAATAGGCTGCTAAACTCACTGCTCACTGTTTTTGGTTTGAGTGTGATGTTATTTGAAAAAAACCATATTATACATTCTGATGGAATAAAGTAAAAGAAAATCCTCTCAATGGTCAGAAGTGAGTGACATTTGCATTGTGATAGAGGAGGGCTTAGTGACACCAAGGGGAGTTTTTTTGAGGGATACTTTTTGACTTTTGGGTCTTTGTTAATAGCTATTGTGTAGGGTAAAAAAAAAAAAAAAATGAGCCTAGCATAAGAAGGAAACAGCAACAAAAATCACCTTCCAGAGACTACTCAGAAAGTTTACATTAGAATTTAATGAAATAATTAAAAAGAATCATGCAGTCACCACCAAAAGATGTGGATGTTCATTCATAAGAGGATTTGAAGTATAATGTAAACAGATTTCTAGAACTAGACACCTAGGTTTATCAAATGATGAATCTGTAGGATTCCTGGCCATGCACAAATGTACTGATTGGTGATACATTCCTTCCATGTACAATAAAACTATCAATGGAGGAAGGAAATGTACAGAGGCAACAGAAATATTACTGTACTTAAACCAACAGTTCATCAAAGATACACTGAAAGGAAATAAACACAAGGAAACATGTTTGACATAAATAGTTCTCAAGTAAATGCAAATGAATACGAAATAGAAATATCACTATGTAACTGTCAGAATTGCAAAAGTAAAAGAGTATGCTGGCCATGTAAATTGGCATTGAGGTAATCAAGACATACAGCTCTTATATATTGCTGCAGACATGCAAAATAGTACAACCATTTGGGTACCAGACTGAAATTATTTTATAAAGTTAAACTTTTATGTACAATGTGACCCACCAATCCTAAATCTAGATATTTATCCTATAGAAATGAAAAACATTACTTTACACAATAACATGTATACAAATAATTACAGCTTCTCTATTTATAGTTACCAGATATTAAGAATGATTCAGATAACACTCATGTGTGAATGGATAAACCAACTATAGAATACCTATATAATAGAATATAAATCAAAATCAGAAAGGAATAAATTATTCATACACAGAAAATTTTAAATACATTTTAAAACACTATGACGAGTAAGGGGAATGTGTCTCAAAGGGCTACGCACTATATTATTCCATTAATATGGTATTCTGAAAAATAAAACGGTCATATGAGTTGTTCTGGAAGGAAGGTGAGACTAGAAGGTAACAGAAGGCTCTGTCTCTGTCTTTGACAGTGGCTGTGGTTAGAAGAGTCTGTACTTCAGTCACAAACAGTAGAGCCATACACCAAAAAGGAGTCCATTTTACTTCATATTTATGTAATCATAATATAATCCAATAGTCTTCTGAATGGTATTAGCTTCCCCTTATGTAAAGTATCACAAAAAGTGTTTTAAGTAAATCATGGAAAATATCTGAGGAGTTGGTTGGAAGGAGCTATTATCAGAGGTCAGAATATAGTTGGGAAAGTAGGCAGCCCCACACCCTCCTTACTTTCACAGAAAAACTAAATCAACTGCAGAATATAAACCAAGTCTGAGAATTTATTTAAACAATTAACAGGACTCCCAAATGAGCTTTGATTGTAAAGTAAAATGACCATTTATCTCAAGATCCCTTATATATAAACATACTTCATATTTGTTACTAATTTTATATCAACTTAATCATGAACATATCTCAAATTAATATGTTTTGAACTCAGATTAAAAAAACAAGAAGAATAAATTGCTAAAAAATATAATAACATTAACATTATTTCTAATCTAATGTATTAAGAATAATATGGTATGTCTCGTGATTTCCATACTTTTAGAAAAGAAGTCAAAAAGGTATCTTTCATAGTTCAAAATAGTATTATTACAAGGAATAATACAAATATTTTAATCTTCTTATTCTGTAAGTCAGTAGAAGTGTGATTAAGACTAAAAGGTAAACATCATATAAGTTTGGAATTATTTTTGTCTCACCTATAATAGCTGGAAATATCAGCACCAACTCCACCATTAACTGAAATAATGGCATCAATTCAGGAGAAATTATATCTGATGAACCACATTTTCTCTTAATATCCACTAAAAGAAGTGAGAATCATGTGCTTACTAGAAAACTTGTTCGATAGGCTAAATTGTCTTGCCCCAAATTCGTATCTTGACATCATAATCAGAATGCAATTATATTTCAAAATAAAATTTTAAAATAATACTCAAGTTTAATCAGAGTAATAGGATGGGTTATAATTCAAATGATTGGTGTCTGTAGAAAAGTTAATTAGGACACAGACATATACAGAGAGAAGACCAGATGAAGACCCAGGGGAAACGTGGACGGACATCTTCAAGCCAAGAGAAGAGGTTTCAAAAGAAGTCAAATTTGTTCCCATCCTGACTTCAGTCTTTTAGCCTTTAAAATTATGACCAGATAAATTTACTTGTGTCACAGTCTGTTGTAATTTGCTGTGACCACCCTAGAAAATCAATACAGAATACAAAATAAAAGAACTTGAGTAGTCCAATAAAGAAAGGTAATTATTGCATTGATAATATACTATTCTGCCTTAGTCAAATTTTCTGACTTTTAAAATGGAGTTGTTTTTCTTGAGGTCTCAATATGAGGCCTGTTTTGACATGAAATTCAACTTTGCACTAAGTCAGTATTTGTTGAAGTACACGTACATTAAATATGGAGCAGTTAGGCAATGTATGATTATTCTTTGACTTTTAGATCCAATTTTCATATCACCATCAATTACAAAAAGTGCCTTTGCAGTTATCATATTTGCATGTTACTATACCTATTTGTGTTATTTTCCAGACATATATGAATTTATATGGTGTGAATTTCTTACTGCAAATGTCATTATATCTGACATCAGTAACATGTAGAAAGCAGTCTCTTTACTCTCCCTGTACCAGCAGACATACAAAATAACTGCGTATCTGCAGATCAACCTCATAGAGAAAATGTCACAAGCCAGTTTCTAGATGACTCCCATCAGTCAACTGAGAATACACCTACACATATTGGGAAGAAAAAGCTGAGACATACTTGGCATGGGCCCTGCCTAGGCATGGTGGCATAAAATCAGGGGGGAAAAATCTATTTTCATTCATGCTGTGCTGCCATTGATATAGGGAGAAGAGATGAAACTCCCAAACCTGCTCAAAACTCTAGTCCATGTTCTCTAAAATTGAAGAATGAATTCTAGGAACAATGGAGGTTAAGGGTAGGAAAAATTTATGGAGAGAAAGATACCTTCTGTCTAAGAAAGGCAGAAGGGGGACCAGAAGATAGGTTGCCCACTCACCCAACTTCTCAAAAGTATCTTATGGGACAAAACCAGAAGGTGAGGTGGATTCAAGGTGGGACAAAACTATGGTCAACTAATAAGATTACAAGTACAGTCACTTAGGTAATATTTGATCCAATGAGAAATCACAAGGTGGATAAAACTATGAGAAATCAATAAGATTATGACAAGTATAGTCACTTAGGTAATATTGATTAAATGGGGAACCAATGGGGAAAGAAGTCACATAGCAAGTGTATAAGGAATGAGCAAGGATTTTTGGTGGAAAGGGGTGGGTCAGGGATCTTTCTTAGAAGATCTTTGTTCCCCACCCAGGTGATTGATACTTATTTAGAATGTCAATCACTGATATTCATCCTTAGGAGAAGCGCAGGGGTGTGGTAGTTTCTCTTACAATTGCTGGCCTTCAGTGAATGTATCTTGATTGTCCTGCATGTTGGCTCCTCAGATGCTGGCCCTAACTGCCTACAAGATATCTAATAAGCTTCCCTATCTACAATACTATGACAGAATGTGCAGATTGGGTAATTTATAAAAGAATTGTTGAGCCATAGCTCTAGAAGATGAGAGATCCTAGACTGAGTAGGCAGCACCTTGAGGGTCTTCTTGTTGCCTCACCCCATGGCAGAAGATAAAATTGCAAATAAGGGAGGGAAAGCGACACAACTCACTTTTATAAGAAATCTTCTTTCACCAAAATATCTCTTCTCTTTTGATAACAACATTCATATAGAGAGGCAGAACTCTTACAGCCCAATCATCTCTTGAAAGTCTGACCTCTTGATACTGTTACAAGGATGAAGTTTCCAAGCTAGGCCATTCTGGAAACACATGCAAACCAGGACAAGCCTCCAACCTTTTGCTTCTCTTTATGTAGAAAAGCATGTGGACCTCATATACATCATTCTATCTCTATGGTTCCTCTTGATTTGCCTCTTAATTCTCTAATTCTGGAAGAAAGGAAGATTAGGTACATACCAGTCTTTCTAGATCCCAGGAAAAAGTGAGTGTTTTATAATAGTTTGCACGCATTCTGAAGGCCATTCTGTAAAAGAAGGGGAGAGAAACAGTGAAAATGTTGCTCTTGATTTCTCCCCCAAAAGAGTTTATGTAATTCATTGAGCACCCTGAGTGTTACAAATAGTATTCCAGGGACTAAATCCTGAAATAACTACCCCTAGGAGGACAGGACTATGCACAACTGAGTCTCCCCAGATAAGAAAAGGGGGAAAAAAATTTAAAGGAAATGGATTTAAATATCTTTGCAAACACTTCTGGGAGCTCTTCTCAATGGGAGTTTTCAGAAATAAATCTGAAACTCACAGCTTCCATTTTATCACCCAAAGCAATTTGACAGGCACTCTTCTAGATGTTACTTGATTATCTGCCTGCTAATGGACTTGCATTGAGGAGATAAACATGCAGACATACACTTGACATCCAGCAGCCAGGATAAGAGCTTGGCATTTCCTAAGCTCTTCCTCTAACTGGCCCCTGTGATGAATCTAGATGTATCCGTTATTTCTGGAAGAAGTTGGTTTATGTACGAGAGTTCTGTAACTTCTACAACTTTCAACGGAGGTACTGTCTCCTCCATAATCTAGGTCTAGAAGTTGATGGATCTCTGCTTTCCTGCATTGCACTAGACAACAGAATGCAAAGAGGTAAACATACACCATAAGGTGCAGCTTGAAAGCAAAGATAAGCACATTCCACAGTGTCCCAGGCTTAGTACAGAGAAACCAGGAGATAAACACTCATACTCAGCTTCACTGTGAGGACAGAAGAATCCAGAATAAACATTGGAGCCTTCAATTTTTGCAGTCAATTCTAGCAGATCTGGCTTCTACCTCATTATCCATCAAATGCTAACAGGATATGACACCTTCTTCCTCTTCACAGGACCATCAAAAATAGAAACAGAAGTTTGACAAACAAACAAATAAACAAACAAAAAAGACTTGAAATACAGGTTTACATATTGTTGTAAAGATTGGTAAAGTCATTCTACACAAGGTCAGTATGATAAGACTGAAAGAGAAAGATTTGTTATCTAATACACAAAAACCAACATAAAAGGGTCAAGGAAACTAGAGAAATAGTGATTAGCTAAACTGAACAAGATTAGAAGAGGAAACAAATGTTAGCTTTTCCCTTTATGTATGTGTATGATTTGCTTTTGTTTTAATAGTGATATATATGCTTATATATAAAGTATTTATGCATATGAATATATGTATAGATTTGTTATATGGATATGTATCTTGCTACATGTATATATTTGTTAAAACAAATGTAAAAATGCTTACTTTGCAAACAGAAATCCGACACAATCTCTATCCTTCTACAGTTTCTAAAACTCAAGCATGTCTTGTAAATAACAATAACTACTTCTACTTTCTTGACTTTTTTTGTTTGGTACCTGGGCTTGAACTTGGGTCCTTGTGCTTGTGCAGAAGGCGGCAAAACCACTGAGCTAAATCCTTGGCTTTCTTGACATTTTCTACTTTCCTAATTTTTTGTCTAAATTTAAATTGAATGAAAAAAAAACCTTTACTATCAGAAACTCATTACAATAAAGCTTTATTACTTTACTCTTATTCTGAAATTAGATCATGCTTTATTTAAGAAAAAATACTAACTATAATGTGGTTTGCTTTATAATATATGAAAATAATTAAACAATAAATATTATATCTTATCTATTTTAAGCCTTGGATTTAATACCAACAAAAATTAATTACAAAATTTTGAGTATCTATGTTATTCTTTTTCACAATATAAAATTCATAATTTGAGCTTTTATAAATGAAAATAATATTTTTACTTTCTATTAAAGTAATGTATTATTTATGATTACAATGCATTTTAATGTTTTAAGCAGTAAGTCATGAGAAAGTCAAAGATAAATGAAATACAAACTATAGCAAAATTCAGTAGAATAGCAACACTAGCCATACAGGAAAAGGGAAATCACAGAAGCATAGAGTCATTACATCACCTAAATTTCAATTTCTGTAATTTTTCAGAGTTTCAGATCCATATTAGGTATTTTTTTACCCTTTGGGTCAAGAGACATAGTTGAAATGCAGCCTCTATGGAAAACCCAGATTTTTCAATCATCCTGATCACAGGTTTATGTGCTTTAGGATTATTTATTTTATTATATTTATTTTCATAAACATATCTTCTGTCCCAGGAAGACTAATCAATTTATGATCATTACAGAGCATAATAATAAGCATAATGAGCATATTGTCAGCAGCATTTCATCCAAATCAGTTTCTCTTCTCAGACTTCACCCCTAACCTCTTTCACTTGTCACTGGTCTGCATGGTTCCCATCCTTCAAGATTTTCTATGGACTTGTTTGTACCAGAATTCACCACAGATGATATTGAAATAGTGTAGATGTTTCATTCCTCTGACCATCAAACTTCCATACTATAAAGGCACACAGGGTAGTTTCCTTTGACTCTGGGATTTTAGACACACACACACACACACACACACACACACACACACACCAATTTTAAATAGACAGGGAATAGTGTGGAAGATGTATGTTAAAACTTTTTTTTCCATGCTATCTTAGAATATCCCCAGTAAATTTATGGAATGAGGTGGAGTTAAAAGCTCCCACTAATCCACAGAAATATCAAAAAGACAAAATTGATGGAGCCAACTTTGCCAAAACTCTGGAAAACAATTTAATGTTTGTTACAACCAAGTGAATGCTCAATTAAGGAAAGTGCAAGTTGAAAATGACAAAAAATACATGTGATATTTTTAGCAATGCTTATGATACCATCTCCCTACTGAAGTGGTAACCTTAAAGAGGAAGGCGGTAGAAGGCTAGGAGTTTAGTATAAGATTTTAGTTCTTAATTCCTGGGAGAACAGAGAAAACAGTATTCACAAATCATTCCATATATCTCTTCTGATCTGCGGTGGCAGAGGGGCTTGTTAAATGGAGAATTGATACTTGCCTATATTTTACCTGCCTCAGAACATAGATGGGAAAAGTGGCAGGAATTGCTGAAAAGTGAGCTAAAAAGAGGCAATGGGCATCATAGAAGGTTTGAGAGGAAATGCTTTGGAAAATTAGAAACATCTGTGCATTCAGGAGAATTTAGAAAGTTACTTGCATGTCTAGTGCACGATGCATGCTCAAGAAAAGAACTGAGAGAATCTGAAGATTTTGCCTTCAAACGATTGTCACACTCAGCAGTAAATCTGGCAAAGCAAAGACTCACTGGCAAAAGGTCAGTCTGCAGTGACTGAGTGTGATATTTGTTGTTACTTTTGGACATTGTTATTATTTTAATTTATTTATCTACATGAACCTAATGACTTTCATGGAAATCTCTGTGAAAATATTAGCCAAACATAAGATAAAAGATGGCACATTATATGACATGACCACACATGACAAAAGACATAATTCTATAATAATTTGAACAATTCAGTAAGCAAATAGACTATTCAATCTTCAAAGATTAAAAAAAAAATCCCTGAAAATCCTGGGTAAGGAAAAGACTATGATTTCTAGACTTGTCAGAGTAAATAATCAAATCACAATAAATAATCAAATCCCAGTTTTTAATAATAGCAACAAGAAATTTCAAGGTATACAAAGAAACAAAATCAAATGGCCCAAGCAATGAAAAGAATAGAAATAAGCTACCACTGACTGAATGTTTGAGTTCCACAAATGTAGATTTAGAAATCCCAATTCCTAATGAGATGGTATTATTGGCAGGTAAGGGCTTTGGGAAATGATTAGATCATGAAAGTAATGCTCTCATAAGTGGGGTCTAGGCAGTTACAAGAAAAGACACTAAAGCTTGGGAAAAGGAATTGATAATAATTGCTTAATTACAGAATATACAAAATGTATATTGGAATGTATAATGTAAAAATGTAGAATGTATAATGGAAAAACATTGGTTACTATTGAGCAACATGTATAAAGTTATATAATAATTTCATACATAATAATTCTTAATTTCCTCATGTTTATGTTGCTGTACAAATTTATGAAATTAAGTTTCATTGTGATTTGGCCTTGTATTGTCTAGAATTCATTTAAAACTAGGCAAAATATCCAACTTTTATTTTCTATTGCAGAGTACATTTGCACTCTATTAGTTATAAAACGTTCATAATATATAATTGAAAGGAAAGCCCTCACACTTTTAAAAAGAAAGAAAAGTCCTAATAAGAAAAGGTAAATACTTCCATTTTGAAAACTGGTGGAATTAATGATTACCTTTTTTAAAAAATAAAAAAACAGAAAGGAAACAGAACAGAAACAAACAGAACAGCACTTCACAAAGTGCTGTAGCTTTCATTTTACCTATTCTCTAGTTGTAAGTTAAAGCTCAAGTTTGTGTTGTTTGTGGACTCCCTTCAATAAACCATTCCACAGTGAATTCTCTTTTCTTTTTAAGAAGTTTGTTTCTCACTTCACTATTAATTCAGAAAGCCTCATTTTTACAGAAATATTGTAATGACAAGAACATACAGTGTATCTACAATGCACCATTTTCTACTGTATATGCATTACATGTGTGAATTCATGTACTATCCAAAAATTGTATGAAGTAGGTAAAATTAGCTGCATTTTATTTGAAGGATGTTGGGTTCAGAAAAGCTAATTTCAAGTTCGTATAGCTAAAAAATGTCAGAACCCAGATATAAATACGTATTTTGAAACATTTCCTGAAGCATCATAGATCTTTCAAAACAAATATACTGTGCTATGCTACACTATACTATGCTATTATATACTTACCCAATTAGTGCCTCAGACTTCATTGTAGGTTTAAATGTCTGGCCTCTAAACGACATGTGGAAGTCCTAATTCCTAGTGTGACCTGCAGTGTAACCTTACTGGGAACTAATTAAGTTAAGTAATCAAGTTAAGATGAGGTTATGTTAAATTTAGGATGAAACCTACTACAATACAATATATGATTTTATGAGGAAAGTTGAAAAACATGGTCATACAGAGGGAACAAGTTCATATGACTATGAAGGAAGAGATTAGAGTGATGTATCTATACATCAAGGAAAGCTAAGAATTATCAGCAACCAGCAGAAGCTAGAAAAAGGCAGAGAATTCTTTCCAAGTATCTTCAGAAATATTATCAGCCTGCACATACTTTATATTCCTATTTATCATCTTCAAAACTCTGAAAGCATAAATTTCTATTATTTTAAACCAAGAAATTTGTGGTACTTTGTTATGGCAGCCTTCAGAAACTAATAATGTATTATGATCTTTCATCATTTAACTTAGGGCTCTGAAATCTTTTAATTCACAGATTTTTTATTTTGTAAAAGTTTTTGTAAGTTAACAGAAGTATGTTAATATTATCAGGAAACTTAGGACTAAAGCAACCAAACCACATGGGATTCACCCTTGGGATCTTCATATTCACCGTCCCCACCTGTGCCATCTCTGGTTTCTAGGGCTCCGTGGGTACAGAGTGACAAGTATTTTCATTTAATATTCTTACATGATGGGCCGGGGATTTAGCTCAGTGGTTTCGCCGCCTGCTGCACAAGTACAAGGACCCGAGTTCGATCCCCGGTACCAAAAAAACACAACAAAACAATATTCTTACATGATAAATGTAGACATAGGAGCCAAAGGCCTTTCTCCTTTTGTACTGTGAAGTCACTGGAATAGGCAGTGGCAGTGGCAGACTACTCCCGCTCCTGTACATGCTGCTTTACCACTTTACTCGTTTTCTACACTATGCTGGGGTGCAACTAAAAGACTAGTGTTCAGAAATAGCTCTTACTGATTTTCTCATCATCATAATAATACCGTTCATCTCAAGAAAATTTATTAAATCAGTAAAATGAAGAAGTGAAAGGTCTATAATTAACACTCTATAAAAACTCAAACATATAACAGCTTAACTGCCAAATTAAACCCTGAGATCGCTCCATTGCCTAGTAGGGAAGCAATCTCACAGTCAAAGGAATGCAATCAGTCCAGCAGCCAGAGGACATTTACACAAACCTAATTCTTTTTTCTCTTTTTCTCATAATCCATGATACTTTACAAATTCTTCTTTCACTCAAAATTGCTTACATTCCTCAGCCACTAAGCCTCTTTATCTCCACTATTTACAACAGCTCATCTACCAGTCTCACCAGGAACCTTGCCATTTCTCTAACTTCTACTTTAAACTCTCTCCCATTTTTATATTGTGTATGAAATACAGTAAAATTTCCTGCAGGAAAAAGTCTACCCACAATGTGGAAAGAACTTAAGATGTATTTTATCTAATCTTGTCATTTGTACAATACATATATACCAGTTTAATTCAGGCTAGTCAGAAACATTTTCTATGATCACTAAGTGTTTTAAAAAGTTTGTTCTATTTAGTATTTTAAACTACTTTTTTCTCATTTTGAAATTAAGATCAGATTACTATACCTTCATTTATATAATACAGAGGCAGACACAATACATGTTTTTAAAATATTTCTAGAACATTTTATTTTATATATATATATATACTTTTGGTACAAGAGATCGAACTTGGGACCTTGTGCTTGTGGGGCAGGCACTGGAACCACTGAGCTAAATCACTGGCCCTATTTCTAGAACATTTTAAAGGAATAATTATCAAATATCTAAAAAAAATCTAAACAGTGCAAGAATAAATGAGAATTCTGCCTTCCCTTGAGATGTTGAGAATTTATAGGTGCTTCATTTTCATATGCACAATAAGAAACCAAAAATCCAGAAAATTTTAAATTCATGAGTGTTTCTGAACCTTGAAGAGCTGAGTTAATGGATTATGTAATTGTGCCTAAATCTACTACAAGGCAGAAATCTTCCGGGGGTAGGGGGAGGAGAAGTGAGCACTTGCTTATTTGGTATAGGTGAAACTGAATATTTTAAACTGGGAGTCAGAATGAATAACTGAAATTTTCTGAAGCTTGCATTTGGGCTACCAGAACATTGTAATAACCCTGACGGTCACAGATATTGGGTGATTTCACACCTCACTGAAATTGCTAACGATCTTTTTTTACTGTGCATTCACTGAAAATATCAGAAACAACCCTAAGAAGGTTTTAAGTATAGTGCTGACCTTAAGAAGGAGAGATGCAGTTGTATTGAAGACAAGAAAAGCCACCTGTACCTTTCTCTTGTGTTTCCTTTATGGAATGACAGTTTTAATATGAGACAGAACTCCACAGCATATGGAAACATAGCCAGTAGGGTTGTAACTAAGCTAAAGGAGGGGAAAAGAGAAATAAGAAGAAAATCCAGAATACTATAAATGCTTGAGACTAAAGCTTGATCAAATCAACTGACAACTTAACACAAGCCGTAATGTCAAGCTTTGAATTACAAATGACAGTTGAAAACCGTAGAGAAAGACAAGAGAGAGATAAGAATATACAAAGAGATCTGAGATACAAGGTAAGGAAAGACCAAGACCCAGGGCCAAGTAGACATTGTTCTGGGAAACTGATCCACACACTGAACACCTGATATTCCCACAGGAAGACGTAGCTTTCAGTGCAGTGATAAGAGCTCTCGCTATCAACATAGTCACCCATATACATCACCTCAGCCCAACTTCTAAATAGATTAACTCAAACCCCTTGCATTGAGGAAATGAAGAAAAGGTATAACCACTTCCAACCACTTCCAGGCTGTCTTGGTCACTTTTCTCTCCCCCAAGACACAAAATCCAAACTTAAAAGAGTTAGGTTTTAGAAGTTTCAGCCCATGGATGCATGGTCATCAGACTCCAGTGAAAAATGTCATGGTGGAAGGACCTGCTCCCCACATCATGCCTGCCAGGAAGCAGAGAGCAAGGGGAGAAGCAGGGAAGGAAGATGGGGGTGTGGTCACACCCTGAGAGACCCTCCTCTCACCAGGACCCACTTCCTAACAGCACACGCAGACACTGAGTCAATCACCTTGAGCTCATGAGTCTGAGGGACATTCTAGATCTAAAGCTCAATCCAAGTATAAAAAGAAAAATATTTACTTCAATCTGTATTGTCCTACACAAGATAATAAGCTTTTACCATAAAATACAAGGCATACAAAAATGTATCAGAAACTATACTCCTACAAGACAAAGTAATACAACCAAATTTTAAAAAGATACAACTATTAATATTTATGATAAGAAATTGAATAGCTGTGCTTGATATGTGAAAAGATTGTCAGTATGCATGATCATATGGACAAGCTCATTAGACAAGTAGAAAAAGAGAATTAAATGGAATTTCTAGAAATCCAAAACAGTAACAGATAAAGAATGTCTTGACACTCATAAGTACAGTTAACACATCTTAGGGATTAATCAGTAAGCTCAAAAATAAGTCAGTAGAAATGATGCAAATTTTAAACACTAAAAAACAAATAAAAATAAAAGAATAAAACACCACAAAATCCCCAAAGGCTGAATGACAATATCATATGGACTTATTTGTAATTATGATGCCCAAAAGAGAAGAAAGAATACCAAAAAGGAAATAGTATAAGAAACAGTTTCTGGAAATTTTCCACAATTAATGATAAATATGAGACTACACATACAAATCTCAGAGAACAATTGTTACTATACTTTTGTTTTAGTAAACCAGTTATATCATATTCAAAGTGCTTGAAACATAATACAAAACAAAGCAAGAAAAGGAGGACACAAAACACATGACCTACAAATAAACAAATAAGTAAATTAGCCTATTCTTTGTTTAAAACCATACAAACCAGAACACAATCAATTTAACATAATATGTACAAGATCTATAAAGTGAAAAGTAAAAGTTATATCAGTTGTTTTCTTTTCAACCATAACCAGCTATCTCTGAAGCCAAACAAATTCAACATGAAGTTGTTGATTTTAAACCAACTATAAAAGTGATATGTCTGTAAATTTGAAATAATTTTCTCTGTTTAAATGCTCTCATCCTAGTGCAAAGCCTTCAAGACTACCAGAAGAACAATTTACTGCAACTATATGAGCTAACAAATGAGAAATGCCTGATTAAATATAGGTCGGTTCTAGATCCATCAGCAAAATAAATGATACCTCTTATTTTAAGTCAAAGTTTTGAGATAGTTTGTTTTGAAGCCATGGATAATTTAAAAAATCAATTTATTAAGAATCATCTATAGGATTGCTTTGGTATTTGGATAACACCTTCTGTTTCATTTCAATTGTTAATAAGCCTTAAATCTTGAAGCTTCTTGAGATAATATTTCTATGATCTTTCTATTTGATTTTGAGGTGATCTTTCTGTTTCACAAAGGCTTTAGCTTTATCAACAACTAATTTGTCAAAACTCTTGTCTTCATTATTTAATTTCATTGCTTTTAGTAACAGAAAACAGTTTTGCATGATCCATCTTTCTGAAAGATTAGTTGAAGCAAGTTTCCTGGTAACCTTATTTCACCACTGATTCACTAAAAAATTGTGAATCTTGCTTACTTTTGCAGTCCATGAAATACATCTGAGAAATATGCCTTTCATTTTTATCATGTGGTTTTTCCTACCTCATTAACCTCTTGATGCATGTCATAAATACTTTTAGAAATATCTAAAATTGGCATGTAGTGACTTTAAATCTTAAAACCTGAAATTGAAATAAACATTCCAATCAAGATGCTGGGATTTTTTAAAGTACCAATGGTATATGGAACCCCTTGAGAGGTGCTACATAAAAATGGGAGCTTTTTTGGAATTGTTACAGCACTGTGGATCAAGAGCAGAGACCCATGCTCACTAGGCAAGTACTCTACCACTTTCCCTAGACAAAAGGGGATCATTTTAAACACACACTTCTCTTTGCACCCCAGCAGTCTCTTAATTCTTAGAGTAGTCTATCCGTACAGGGTTTTTTTTTTCGGCTATAACCTGTTTTCTGACATCACAAATTATAGGCAGAAAGCAAGAAGGGATAACTTAAGTAATGATATTAGGAAATGGCAGTAAAATTGCCCTGTAATAGCTGCGTGTCAAATATACATAATCAAATAAAACTGAACTAAAATAGGAATCTTATCTTTAACAATTTTTCTTATTTCATGCTCTCAATTGATGTTAATGAGATAAAGTGTATGTCAGATGATATAGTACATCTTTATTATCTCAGCTAGTTAGTCTGACATGGCATTCCCTAGTCTGTTCAGTAGTTACAGCAAATGTAAGCCAAACTATGTGATGTCCTCATATAGCCTGAACTGGAATTAAGTTGTTGTTGTGCTACTAAATTTTTAAATAAACAAAAAATTAATTTCCTATAAAATTGTGACAATTATTAGCTCATTTTTTTTTTTTATACCAGGGATTGAACTCAGGACCTTGTGCTTGAGATGCAGGCATGGTGCCACTGAGCTAATTCCTCAACCCTAATTGTTAATTCATTCTGAATTGATGATACTAAGTATGAAGTTTTTTAGAACTGTATAATATTAATAACTTGGAGTTCATACAATTGTGAATTAATAATTGTCTTACTTATGTGCAATGAAATAAAGTCATGCATTTAGTGTGATTACATATAGACACTCTGTCCAAAATAATGTTCATAATATATTAAGTAAAAATAACAACACTTCAAAGCACTATTGACTTGGATGTCTCCCTATGATAATGATGGATAACAGAGTCTAGGTCACCTTGCAAAAAAAAATGAACACTATATAAAATCTATGAAAAAGCAGTTTTCAGATATTGGACAATAGACTGTAAATGACTATGATTTCTGAAAGAAATGATAGAGAAATTGTTTCTGACTATGAAGAGTGTCCCAGAACCTTTACCAGAGATGGCCATCTGAGTTGACATATCATGATTCCTACAGAAGGAAACCATTTACGCAGCTGGTCCCTGTGATATAAAATTCAACACAAAATCAAACTTACAACAATTCTGAATGCAAACCTGAAAATCAGTAAAAGGAATATGCATGTAATTTTGAATGTTGTAGGAAGATCTTTAGGAAGCATTAGCTGCTGAAATCCACAGGAATAGCATTACAATGAACCAGGATTCAAATGTAACCAGGCAGGATCTGGAAAACACTGCTTCACTCAACAGATTAAAATGAAGTAGGAAAGTCCAAGGGACTGTATATGTTAGAAAAGCTGTCCCATTGAAGCCAAAAAATGGATGGAGTTTCTTGACACATGTGTGGGAAATCCATTCAGGATAATTTCATATAAATATAAGGAAAAAATGCCAAGGATGTACCAGAAACATGATATATGTCTCTGAAAATGTTCAAAAGCAATGATCATCTTAAGTTATATATGTACATAAAAACTGAAGCTATGGTAGAATCTTCATGACTGTGTTTAATCTCCAGAATCATATTCTCTTTTTATGGATAAGAATATTCCCATTTATTTGTGAACATCCAGTCTGTGGCAAAAGTTTGCAATGAAATGATATACTAGTTTTCATGCATTGGTCATTATTCTTTCTGTCTCTCTCTCACACACACACAATTAAATTAAAATGATCTTTTGACAAATTCAGTTTGCTCTCACAACATTATATTTATATTTTTCTTAAAAGGAAATGAAATTAAGCTTTCTCTTTGTTAAAAATGAAGAGTCCTGTTTACAGCCTAGGTGATCTCTATAGTTGGCAATACTCTCAGTTAAGCACCAAATCACTTTGTTTAAAAATCTACAGACTGAGTTTGGTTACATTCTCTCAGAAGTACAGTGGACATTTTTAGGTTGTTTTCTTTTCTTTTCTTTTTTTTTTTTTTTTTTGAGACATAGATCTCACTGCATTGCCCAGAACTCAAGTGATTCAATGACCTCAATCTGAGGAATGATTATCAAAAACACACCCCTGTACCCAGCTGAGAAGCACATTTTTCTTCATTAAAATCACTGAGTCTTCAAAGGAAATTTCTAGCCATACAAAAATGTGAGTTAGATTATAAAACAAATGATCCCATAATATTTGATACTGAACAAAAACAATTAATGAACTTTAACATACAATAATTAAAACTATCCACAATGAAACAAAAGAAAAAATGAATAAAAAACAGAGCACCAGTCAACAGTGCAATTCATATGACCAAATATATGTCATTAAAAGATTAAATTAAGAGAGCCTAAACAATAACTGAATTTCTTTGACATTTAATGAAAAATATAAATTCCTACATTCAAGAAAATCAAATATTTGCTATCAAAAATATGAAAAAAACACAGTAAAAAAGCAAATTGCATCACAAGTAAATTTTATAAAATAATAAAGAAAAATATTCCCAAATCTTCTACATGGTACAATAAAAAAAAATAACAACTTCAACAATGAACAAATATCTCTAAAGTATTGAAGGAAAAAATTGATTAATTTCAATTTATGTGCCCTATAACACTACATTTCAAAATTAAGGGAAAAATATGGACTTTTTCCAACACACAAAACTAAAAATAATCATTGCCAACATATCTACACTACCAGAAATGCCAAAAAAATCACATAAGCAGACAAAAATAATATCACATGGAAACTGTGGATTCACAAAAGGAATGAAAAACAGCCAAAACTAAAACTACATTGGTAAATATAAAGACTTTTAAAAATATCTAAAATCTTTAAATTATAGTCATGAGCTAGGTGGGATGATGAGTACTTGCAGCTCCAGGAAGCAACTCAGGGGGCTCAGGCAACAGGATGGCTGGAGCCAGAGTTTGAGGCCACCCTAGGAAACATAGCAAGACCATGTCACTAAATATATATATATATATATATATATATATATATATATATATATATATGTATAATCAATACTTTCATATGTATAGTTTCATGTATAATCAATAGTGATACCATAGTAAATATATATAGTTATTTAAAAAACCAAAAATATCATATTTGTCTCTTATGGCATATAAACATATGCCACACTAACATATAAAAATCAATTAACCTTCTGTGTATTTGTTATGAACAACTTTAACTTGAAATTTTATATTTAGGGAGTAGGATCAAAGAAATAAAATATTTAGAGCTCTAATATACATGAATGCATAAAACTTTAAAAGACTTGATATTCCTCTACACGGAAAACTAAAAAATGTCATAGTGAAAAATTAGAAGAAAAATAAGTAGAGTTATGCTGTATTCATGGACTCAAAAGCTAAATAATATTTGCATTTTAATTTTTTCTCAATTTATCTATAAATGAATTGCACTTCTATTTAACATTCCAGCACATTCCAGTGAAGTAAAACTGATTTCAAAATGCATGTGAACATGACAAGAAAATGGAATAGTTAGCGGTAACTTTCACAAAAGACAGAAAACTGGAATGAATTACATCGCCTGATTTTAACATGTATTTTCTGAGAAAAAGAGAATGATATTGGCATCTAAGTAAAAATCCTAAAGAATAAAATAAAGTGGATGAAAATAGACAGGATCCTATCAGCTGATTTTGACTAACTTGTACAAATGCAATCTGGTGAGTTAAGGAAAGTTTTTACAAAATTGTTGTGGATATTTGAGTATCTATGTTATAAAATATGAATTATTTTCATAACATAAAAACATAGAAATTAATAGAAAATGCATTATAGTATCAAAATATTGTATGATTTCTACAGTAAAACATAAAAGAAAGTATTTCTGATTATGCAGATTAGATATCATAAATTTAATTCCATATTGATTTAATTGGATACACACCTATTAGTAAAAAATGGTTACATTGGATTTCATTAAAACTAAGAACTCTCATGAAAAAGCAATGTTAAAATAACATAAAGATCAGTCAGAAGAAACTATTTGAACCACCATATATCTCAGGATTTGTATCAAAACGTGACTCTTAAATAAGATACTTTCACTACAAAGAGCACCTTAAGAACTTCATGAATATCAAACCAGGACTCCAAAAAATTTTAGACAAAATCCTATGAAAAGACAAAGAATATCACAAGCCCAGGGAGCCCAGCAGAATGAATGCACTGGGGAAGACAAGAAATTAAAAGCTAAGGGGGAGGATCCAACAAAAGGAAAAATGTCATGACAATGATAACTCAATACATATCCATTATAACCATCAGTGTTGATGGTCTCAATTCACAAATCAAAAGAAGTAGACTGGCAGAATGGATCAGAAAGCAAGATCCAACAATATGCTGCATACAAGAAACACACTTAATTCAAAAAGAAACTCAGCCTGAAAGATAGAGGGTGGAAAACAATACTCCATGTGACAGGAACCCCCAAAAAAGCATGAGTAGCTATCTTCTTTCCAGATCAAGTGAGTTTCAAAACAAAACTGATTAAGAGAGACAAAGAAGGACACTACATCCATGTAAGGGGAACAATCCAAGGGGAAGAGATGACAATCATAAATATCTCTGCACCAAACACTAGTCACCCAACTATATAAAACTAATATTAATGGACATGAAAAATCATATAAGCACTAATAATATAGTAGTAGGGGACCTCAATACCCCATTGTAACAAATAGATAGATCAACTAGACAAAAAACAAGCAATGACATAGTAGAACTCAATCAAACTCTTGAACAAATGAACTTAAAAGATGTTTACAGAGTGTTCCACCCTACAAAATCAGAACACACATACTTTTTAGTTGCACATGGGTCATTCTCGAAAATAGACCACATACTCACACATAGAACATGTTTAAGTAAGTGCAAAGGAGTTGAAGTTATCCCCTGTATATTATCAGACAATAATGCAATGAAATTGGAGATCAATAGCAAAAGAAACTGAAAAAATTTCATAAACACATGGAAACTGAACAACACACTTCTGAATAACCAATGGGTCACAGAGGAAATTAAAGAAGAAATCAGACAGTTCCTTAAATTAAATGACAACTACAATAAAACATATTGGAATCTAAGGGACACAATGAAAGCAGTCTTATGAGGGAAATTCATAGCAGTGAATACGCATATTAGGAAAACAAGAGTGAACCCAATTAAACAACCTGATGCTGAACCTCAAACTTCTAGAAAAAGAAGAGCAGGACAACCCCAAAGCTCATACAAGAGAGGAAATTATAAAGATCAGAGCAGAAATCAATGCAATGGAGACTAAGAGAATGATACCAAACATCAATGAAGCCAAGAGTTGGTTCTTTGAAAGAATAAACAAAATTGACAAACCCTTAGACCACCTTATCAGAAAAAGGAATGAAAAGGCCCAAACCCATGCAATTAGGAATGAAAAGGATGAAATTACAATGGACCCAGCAGAAATCCAGAGGATCATCAATACCTACTTTGAGAACCTATACGCCAATAAGATGGAAAACGTTGAAGAAATGGACAGATTCTTAGAAAAGTATGAATTACCAAAGTTGAATAAAGAAGACCTAAAAATTCTAAACAACCCAATATCAACCAGTGAAATTAAAAATGTAATTAAAAACTTATCAACTAAGAAAAGCCCAGGTCTTGATGGCTTCATTGCTGAATTCTACAAGACATTTAGAGAGGAACTACTACCACTACTGTTTAAACTCTTCAATGAAATTGAAAGGGAAGCAATACTCCCAAATTCATTCTTGGAAGCAAGCATCACCTTGATCCCCAAAGCAGAGAAAGACCCAACCACAATAAAGAGAACTATAGGCCAATCTCACTAATGAACATAGATGCAAAAATCCTTAATAAGATACTGGCAAATAGAAAGCAGAAGATCATTAAGATCATGCACCCTGATCAAGTGGGATCCATCCCAGGGATGCAGAGATGGTACAACATACATAAATCAATCAATGTAATACACCATATCAAAAGAGCCAAGGACAAAAACCATATGATCATCTCAATAGATGCAGAAAAAGCATTTGACAAAATCCAACATGCATTTATGATAAAAACTCTACGCAAAGTTGGAATAGATGCTCTCCACCTCATCTATGAAAAACCAACAGCTAATATCATACTAAATGGTCAAAAACTGAAATCCTTCACACTAAAATCAGAAACAAGACAAGGATGTCCACTATTGCCACTCCTGTTCAATATAGTTTTGGAAATATTAGCTATGGCAATTAGACCAGAGAAAGAAATAAAAGGAATAAAAACAGGAAATGAAGAAGTCAAATTGTCATTATTTGCAGAGGGCATGATACTCTATATAGAAGATCCCAATAACTCCACCAAAAGTCTTCTAGTCTTAATCCCCAAATTCAGTCAAGTAGCTGGATACAAGGTCAACAAACAAAAACCAATAGCTTTCCTCTACACAAACAACAGACTCACTGAGACAGAAATAGGGCAAACACTTCCTTTCACAATAGCATCCAAACAACTGAAATACCTAGGAATCAACCTAACACAAGAAATCAAAGACCTCTTCTCTGAAAACTATGGCACTCTGAAAAGAGAGTTGAAGAGGATATCAGAAAATGGAAAGACATCCCTTGCTCCTGGATAGGAAGAATCAACATAGTGAAAATGGCCATACTTCCAAAACTGCTAGATAGATTCAATGCAATCCCAATTGAAATCCCAGCAGCATACTTCATGGACCTTGAGAAAACAATCCAAAAATTCATTTGGAACAAGAAGAGACCTAGAATAGCAAAAGCAATTCTAGGTAACAGAGACATGGCAGGGGTTATCACAACTGTCAACTTGAAACTATACCAAAAAGCTACTGTGATAAAAACAGCATGGTACTGCCAAAGAAACAGAACTGAGGGTGAGTGGAACACATTAGAAGATGGAGAAACAACTCCAGACACACTCAGCCACCTCATCTTTGACAAAGGAGCCAAGCACCCTCACTGGAGGAAAGATAGCCTCTTCAGTAAATGGTGCGGGAGAAATTGGATTCCAACTTCCCAAAGATTAAAGCTAGACCTATATCTCTCACTGTGCACTCAACTAAAATCAAAATGGATTAAAGATTTAAATATTAAAATAGAAATGCTCAACTGGCTGGAGCAGAGGTTAGGTAGAACTCTTGAAGACATTGGTGTAGGAAAAGATTTTATGAACAAACCTCAGTTGCCTGTGAACTAGCACAAACAATCAAAAAGTGGGATCTCTTCTTATTAAAAAACTTCTGCACAGCAAGAGAAACCACCAGCAGTGTGAAGAGACAACCCACAATGTGGGAAAAAATATTCACCAGTGATCCCTCAGACAAAGGTCTACTATCTAAAATCTATAAAGAACTTAAAAAGATCAGACCTCCCAAATTTAAAGACCTAATCCAAAAAATAGGCATCTGAAATGAACAGACATTTCTGAGACAAAGAAGTAGAAATGGCAAATAAACATATGAAAAAATATTTAACATAACTGGTCATTTGAGAGATGCAAATGAAAACAACACTGAGATTTCACCTCACTCCAGAAAGAATGGCTGCTATCATGAAATCAACCAATAACAAATGCTGGTGGGGGTGTGGGGCAAGAGGAATCCTACTCCACTGCTGGTGGGAGTGTCAACTGGTGCAAGCACTGTGGAAATCAGTATGGAGATACCTCAAAGAACTAAGACTGGAAGTCCCATTTGACCCAGCTATTCCCTTTCTGGGTATCTTCCCCAAAGAATTAAAAGAATCATACCACAGTGATATATGTGCACCCATGTTCATAGCAGCACAGTTTGTGATAGCTAAAACTTGGAAGCAGCCCAAATGTCCATCAACTGGAGACTGCAAAAAGAAAATGTGGGTTTTTTAATAAAATGGAGTACTATTCAGCCATAAAAAACCAGAAATTAGAGACATTTATTGCTCAATGGCTGCACATTGAGGCGATAGTCTTAAGTGAAGTAAATAGGACCCACATGTGTAAATACCGAATAGTTTCTCTAATGTGAGAAAGTGAAAGTGTAAATAAGGACTAAAAGGTATAATAGATAATGTGAAATAGGAAGAAAAGGGGCAAAGGGGAGGGGGAAGTGGGAGGTATAGGGGAAAAGAAAAAAAAGAATGGAATTAATATGAGAAAATGAAAAAAGCAAACAAAGTCTCCGTAAATAAGAAGGGATGGAAGGGATGAAGGGAGGGCAGGGGAAGGGGGAAAAAACAAGAACCAAGAGATTATGTAAAGGTGCAAATTTCCAATGATGAATGTCATTATATTGTATACCTAAAATGTATCAATAAAAGGATGTATAAAGAAAAAAATGTGACTCATATTTTTATAATAAGAAGACAAAAACTCCAAGGTAAAATGGCTAGGTAAAAGAGGGAAATAGCACATAAATGATGCTTACAACAATATTATGAAAAATAGAGAGTTAAGTTAGTTTTAATATAAAAATGTCAACTGATAATGTACCTGTGAACATACATACATGCAGAAATATACAACTGGCTGTGTAAATGATGCCTTTGGTCAGAGAAAATCAGATTATAAAAATCTCATTTCCTTGACATTCCCATTTCTTCCAGTTCTTTCCATTCCTCATTACTTCCCCCTCAGTGAAATTGATATAATATTGAAAGTGATTACAGAAAATTGCCATATTCAAAGGTAAAAGTAAAACAAAAATAGTTTAGAGATTGCAGGAATATTATAGGATATATTCTTAATTTAGACTAATTTTTACATTTTAATAAAATTCATATAAGGGCCTATAAGAACTCTTAAATATTTTCACTATAAAGATTTTGAATCATTATTCAGCATAATTACTGGTTTCTCTAACTTGTTTTTATAAAGCCTATATTCTCTGAAACCAGAGTATCTTAGCAATTAAATAGCTCCCTAGAAAATACAAAGGTTAGAGGTAGACCCACCAGTCCTAGAAATTAAGTGCTTTCTCTAATACTCCATGGGGACATTTATTGTATAGATGTTATGTATAGTTTTTTCTCTTTAAAAATTTATTTTGTGTGTCTCTCAAATGGCAGACATTTTAAATTCTATGTTCCTTTGCTGAGCTGACTATAGTGCCAACTACATGTGCTGCTATACCCAGAAATGTTCTTTCCCTTCATAACTTCTCCATCTGGTATTGGACTTCTTTTGTCCTCTGTGCAGAGCTATGCCCACCAGTGTGGTGTATGTGTTTTTGAAATACCTTAAATTTAGACTGAGAGCAATGGATATATAAACCAAGGATGAGTTATCAAATGACCTCTTTCTGTGAGATAGGTCTTTAAGAGATGCTACACATTTTTCAGAAACTGAGGACAGCAATGAACTCCTAGGAGAGGGGACACTTGGAGAAGAATCAAAGGAAAATAACTAGATACTGAAGAGAAACACTGCTGAATATTAAATTGACCTACACTTCTCTCTACCTCCAAGTCATTTTCAAATATCCAAAGAAGTGAGCCAGGTAACATATAGACAGAAGCACTGAGCTCTGAAAAAGTACCTTCTTCACAAGAAAATGAGAAGAGGCTTAGACAACAGCTAATAATAGTTTGAGTTAAAGAAAGTTTTTATTACTAAATTGCTAATTTCGAACAAGACCAAAAATAAACTCATATGTATATTGAAATACACATATGATTGAGGAAATGTTTCAAGAATGTAATTAAAAATAGACAATAAGTGATGTGTAAAAACTTAAATATTCATAACAAAAACATTAGAAACCTTCCTTATATCAATTAAAAAAAAACAAATTCCAGGTTATAAATGCAATAAACATTAGATTTCTAAGGAACTAGAAGAAATTAAAAATTAAGAATCTATGAATTTAAGATTAAAAAAAGGGTATTTTAATGTAAATACTTGAAGTCAGACGAGTGTCATCAAAAGGAGGATTGTAGAATAAAGCAAAATACATATGCATCACGACATTCTATTTAACATATAAAAGGAAAAAAGTTATTACTTATAAACTGACATTAGAAACCCTCTATATTATATTATTACCATGACTTGAGAGAAGCTTATGAGATAAATAAAACACATTTCTTGCTGTGTCTGATTGAATCATAGAGATGACCTTGAAGACTATATTTGGCCCCCAGGTCTTTCCTCTCAGGCTCCTTCTCTGGCTCTTTGCTTCCAGAATGCTATGAGTGGAGCAAGTTCCATCCCACTGTGCCTTTCTGCCATGGTGTTTCTACTTCAGGGCCAGCCAACCATGGACTGAAACCTCTGAAACCGTAAGTCCAATTAGCTCTCTCCTCCCCAGCAATGGAAAGGTGACTGACACATGCGATGCAATTCATATAGTTTTTAAAAATATCTTCTATTTAAAACAGACCCACAAAAAGTGTGTGGTAGAAGAAAATTAATTATCTAAAGGCTGGATATGTATAAACCAACCACTATATGAAATTACTTCTTGGGAGGAAAAACAGAATTGCTTCAGTGGTCAGTACTACTTTCACTTTATTGGTAAGGTTTGATATTTTTATTACAACATTGTATATAAATACAATTAGAATAATTATAAATACATTTGAAGTAAAATCAAGGTTTGTTAATCATAATTGCATTTATTGAGGGATGTTCATGAAAGTTAATGAAATTTTGGATTACTTGGAAAGTTGAACATGGGAAATGCTAATGTCAAAGAAGTTGGGTTGTATTTCTGATGGTATTTTACATATTGAATATTCTTTTATTCTTAAAGTCAGAGTCAACCTATTAAGGTGAGTTTCTTTTTTCTTAGTACGTTTCATGGGATTATACAAAATTGTATAGGAATATTGCAATTCTAGGTGATTTCAAAAGAATATTTTACCAACTGGAGATCCTTCAGACTTCGTCAATACAATACCAATGTACTACAAATGCACTTGATATAAGAGGATTTGTGAGAGTCCTGAAAGACTTAAAATCACAAGAATTTAAAGAAATACGATTTTGACTTTTGAGTTTCAAGTATGTTTAAGTTTAAAATATGACAAGCATTTGAGTTTGCTATTCATCTGCCAAAATAATAATTATGTCTGAAGGCTATAAAATGTATACTGTTTTAGAATCTGGGATGTCAATTATAAACTAAGTCAAAAAACTTCAAGAGATAAAAGTTTCTATATAGATTTTTATAATTAAATAAAGTGATTCCATACTCTACATAGGTAGATAAGCCCTGAAATTGGGACTACACTTAGGGATTTCACAGCCCAGATGCAGGTCACATCACTTCTTTGCAGAGGCGAATTGGCATAGAAAGCCTAAAGAAAAATAAGTGAGACATTCTGCAACCATACTGTTAAGAAAATGGCTAATCTGACAATTTCAAAATAGTGCCATTTTAATTAATAAAGATGCAGAGATTTTAGACATCTTCTTTTCTTTCTAGTTGGTTGGCTCTGTTGTCCAGGGAGAAGTAAAGCTTAGTGCTATGTATCCCTACCCTAGGGAAATTCACTCCAAAAGAAATCTTGAAGCTTAGTTTTCTTATCTCTTCATTTTATAGACTGGAAGTTAAAGAAATATTTTCTTCAAAAGGAAATAATTCTTTCTTTCTCCTTGATCATTATGCAGGAATCCTTGGCTAACTTCAAAACAATGTATTCTTGTCAGAGTTATGTTTACAGGTGACTTACAATTCAGTCATGAAGTACAAGCACATATCTGTGGGAGAATTCAAAGAGCTGGGAAATTCACAGACCATAAGTCAATGAACAATATGGCTCTTCTACTTTTCCTTCTGGAAACAGGATACAAAGGATCTTGAAGAACTACAATAAGAACAACAAAAATTCCCAAAGGGTAAAAAAGAAATGAGTAATGTTCCCATAAATAACACTCAATAATCAAGACTCTATTGCTCACTGAGAAAAATATATATTACAATGTGTAGTTTTGAGTACCATGGCTATTTTTATTTTGGTATTTTTTGAGTTATTTTTCTGTTCTTGAATCATATATTCTTAAACTCTATGGCAACAGACATTTATATTCAAGAATACCATTTTGAAAAATCAATAATATAAGTAAAGATATGTTCAGGAGATGCTAAGAATTCTGAAATAGTATACAGAAGTAGATCAAAAGTTGAGTGACATTGCTGATGGACAACCTGACCAGGGCTGAGGGCCTCACTAAGTTGTCTTTTTTAGGACAAAGCTATGTGGTGTAAAAGATGACATAATGAAAAAAGAGAAAAGAAAGGTGCTATGTAGGATGCCCACAATTCAATTGTTAGCCAGCCTCCTACACAAGGTACAAGGTATAATCACACTATTAATATAAGACAGAAAGAGCTTTACATAAAGTATGAAGAGAAAATCTTTCCTAAAAGGGAACATAATAGAACTGTGTGTTGTCAAGGTAAAAACCCCATGGCAGTATGAAATAGAAAAGACCTAATTAGCATGTGCTCTCTAACTTCTTACTAACTTAAGATGCAGTTCCTAGGTAGGGAACTTAATCCCTAATTTTAGTCAAAGGGCAAATGTACAATTAAGCCAACAAATATGTCTCAGCCAATCAAGTAGGGGAATTCCATTAGCCCCAGACTCCCTAACCTACCACAGTTTAATAAGAAGTTCTAACTGCACCAAATTGCTGTTTGTCAGGCTGAAAAGAGCACAACCAAAGGCAATGCTCTGTGTCAGAGGACGCTTTGGTTTGGACAGAACATGAGTATAAAGGAGAGTATAGCATGCAGAGTTGCTGGCATTGAAAGCAATTTTTTTGTGTGCACATTGATAACATTTCATTTTTTTCCAAGCCAGAAATATCCTTGACTGTCATTATTGGAAGACCTCACATGTAGTAAGACTTTGGCTACCAACCTAATCTAAGAGGAGAAATCATATGCTTCACTAATAACAAAATTGCCAAAATCGGGATACTCCTGATCATGTAATACTTGTGAGAGTGGCAGTGGCATTACTGGCTCCAAGCCTCCTCATGTGTTAGGTGTTTCTACTCTAGAGCTGGTGATGAGTTGAGTAGTGCTGGTTTACAGTTCCCTCCTCGTCAACTGACAGCTTCCTTCTTCCTGAGGATGAAGTTTGTCTTCTGATCTGGACAGGCTCTTAAGCTTCTATCTTCCTCTTGAAGCCAGAGTTTCAGAAAACCGGAATAACCCGGTAGCTTTGGAAATGAACTTAATGTGAGAAGATTGTCTGGCCTTAGCTAATACAACGCATTGCTTTTTCTACCTGATCGGTTTCAACTTTAGATCAATATACACACATGTTTATCCAATACTTTAAATTCTGAAATATTAAAGCTGATGGCACCAAAGTTGCAGGAAATGAGAGGTAAAGTGCAAACTTTATAATCAAACGTCCAGTTTATTACTAAAAATGTAAAGTTCCTATGCAAATATACCTCAAAGAATATAAAAGATATGAAACTATAAATAAAATATTCAGAAGAAACAATGTTTAAAAGATTTAAACCACCCAATCATTCAGCATCCCAATTTGGAGATGTTATGAAAATCAATTCATTTAATACATAAGAAGAGCACATGCTGAGGGATTAGGTGGGTTGCCAAAAGTTAGAAAGTAAGAATTTTGGACTCAGACTTTAGGTTCCTCAAATCAGTTGCTTAATTTGTTTAATATGCATAGTCTCTACATTTTCACATGTACATATTTGAGCAATACAAAGTCTATAATTTCAATGACACAGAACTGATTGAATACTCAAATAGAATATGTTTCATAAAATGTAACTAAACAAAGTTATTGCCGTTTGGGGGATTCCAATTTCTGTAGGATTGCATTTCAGTGTCCATAGAAGAAAGATAAAGAGAAAAGAAAGGAAGAAAAAGAAAATGACTTTAGCAAACTAAAACAGTAGTTGATATCAAGTAAGTGATTTAGTCAAAGTTATCTTTCAAGAAGATTTTGTTAAAAATTCGTTTCATAAAGTTCAATAAATACTTAAAGTCAATTGAACTGTCATTTTACTACAGAGATCTTTTCCACTGTTTTCTTTGGTGCCATGATAACACAAAAATACAATTTTTAAATAGAAAGTATTATTATCATCACTAATTAAAGACTCTTATTGCTACCTTTAACAAATTTTCTGGCCTATTAAAAATAATCTTTCAGCTATTTGAGTGTCTACTCTCAATATGAAAAAAATGCCTTAAATACTATCAAGAAACTTACTTTAGTTTATCATTCTTTATGGCTGAGTAGCACTCCATTTGATGCATTTGAGGCCATACTCTTAAGTGAAATAAACAGGACACACACGTATTTACACACGTGTAAATACCAAATTGTCTCTCTGGTATGAGAAAGTGAAAGTGTAAATGAGGACCAAAATGTATAATAGATAATGTGAAATAGGACAAAAAAGGTTCACAGGGGAAGAGAAAGTAGAGGGAGTGGGGGAAGGGAAAGAAGGGAAAGAAAAAATGTTAGAAAAGAAGGGAAAATGGAAACAAAGCTATTGTAAATAGGGAGGAGTGGAGGGATGAAAGGGAGGGAAGGGGAATGGGAAGAAAACAAGAACTAAGATATATCGTGTACAGGTACTAATTCTCAATGATGAATGTGATCACAATGTATACCTAAAATGTACCAATAAAGTTAATTTTAAAAAAAGAAACTATCCTGCAAGCATTTCTAAATAAAAATAACTTAATTTTCAAAACAAAATTATTTGTATTTCAGAAACTTGAAATATGACCATTTCACCTTGTGGACTATTGTTAAACATTTAATTGTGACCCAAAAATATTCTAACATTTTAGAAATCATTTTCTTTTGAAGAATGGCAATAAAATTGTATAGCCCTTGGATCATATTGAGGAAAATCTAAGTTTTAATCCCATGTCAAACTTTATTGCATAGTAATTTAGCTATTTTAGTGCCAAGTATTGTACCTACATCATTCAAATAATTGCCCTAAATCTAATATTTCTTAAAGAATGAATGTATCTGAGACAGTTCACATAACTGGCATATAGGCATTCATAAATGTGAGTAATAAAATAACTTATTATTATCATTATGCTTGTTTTTGCTCTAAGATCCTATGGTTCAAATTTCCATTGGTAATTACATTAGTTAACTTATCTGATGCTGGTATAATAACTCATGCTTCCAGTCTTGTTATTTTAGCTTAGTTTATGCCAATTCACATATTTAGACTATGGCATATATCATGGTTTCTTCTTTCTTAATTATACAGTTTTGTGTTTTATAGTATTGTGAGTAGTACTTATACATGGAAGGGTTGTAGTGGTAGAATAATAAAATTATGAATATTGGGCTGAACAAGTGCTCATAAAATAATATAATAAATAGAATATTATAAATTATTTCCATGATGCCTTTGGGAAAATGTAATGCACTTTTTTAGGTAGAAAGATTATTTCAATAAATATCAATACATATTTTATGCCTTAATGTTTGTACAATTGGGAGATAAAATGATTCTGTCACACGGCTGCTGTTTTATGCTGTCCTCAGCACTTTTATAACCATTAAGAGATCATTAGCCTTGAGTTCTTAGGCATATTGAAAACAAAGAGAGCAACTCTCTTCTGTTAAACCTTATGGGTAAGCAAAAATAAAATTGCATCTGTTGCCTTTAAAGATGTGTTTGAAGTTTCCATATCATTGAAATGTCCAGCAGTCATTGTTATGATATAAAAATCTACTTCTTGAAAAAATGGAATACTTCATAGATTTTGAATTTTTTATCATATTTAAGAGAAGGATATATATATATATATATACACATATACATATATTCATTATTGCTTTATTTGTTTGAAGAGCAAGGATGGAATGACAATAAGAAAAATATATATTGGAATATATTTAACAGACATGTACAATATACTAAAATTAAAGACAAGCAAAGCTATATTTAATTTTCAATATTGACAAAAGTTAAAAACCCAGCATTCATACAGGGCAGTATTTCCTATTGAAAGCATGTGCAATTGTATGGGCCAGTTAATTTTATTTACTTTTTTGGATTTTATATTTGAAAACAACGTTCAGTTGAAAGCATCCATATGTTTTGCAGAAAGTATAACTAAGTATAAAGAAAGTATAATCAGTATAATTTATCTTTTGTGGATGATGAAAATTTATTTGAGAAGCAAAGTGAAAAAAATCCCTCACTGTAAAATATATTAAAGTACAATTTATCTATTCTAAACCATATGCATAGTGACTATTTCCTATCACACACATATAAATAACATAATGTATGTATGATGTGTATTCTAATTAAAATATTTCCTTTCTTTTAGGGGTATATAACATTACATGCTACACTATTTTTTGTAGATTATCAAAGTAACAATTGACATATACCAATATTTATTTGTAATCTTGGCAAAGACAATAGTGTAATATAAAAAAATTACCTTTGTTCCTAGCAAATTATCATCATTTAATGGGAGGTATGTTAGGTAAGTGAAAATTGGGATAAAAATCACTTAAAATATTACTAGTCAAAAGATGGGAAAAATAGAGCTTTGAAAGTTCAAAGGAGAAATAGAGGTGACTATCATAATAAGCAATGCACTTTTACACACAAGTTCAATGATATTCAAGAAGAGTTAGAAAGAAAAAGATTTCAAAGGTCTCATAAGCATATAGAAGTCAAAGAAGGTCAGTCTTGAAACAGCTGCTGCAGGGGATCAGAGAGATAAAACTTAAACCTCATAATTACTATTAGAAAATTAAAGGAATAAAAGTGGGCAACATCAAATTGAAAATTTCCAGTGTGACAGAGGAGATTCCTAAGATACAGCAATAAAACCCATCCAGGCATAAGTGCTCAGAATTCACATTAAAATATCATTTTAAAAATATACTTTCACTAATTTTCAATATATTACCAACTAAGTCTCCAGAAATAATGCAGATTAACACGTATATGATAGGAAACAAGAAAGATGCCTTTTTCTAATGAGTTTAAAAAAACAAGAAAAATGAATAAAATTCTAAATTTGAAATTTATCAGAATTTGTGACTGTATGGTCATATGACCTGCTCACCAAAGAGATCAGAGGTTTTAATTTCCTTGTGATATCAATTTGTTTCCTTGTGATATCAACATGCATATTACTATGGGCAATCAAGTTCAGAATTTATAAACCAATGAAAGTTTTTCTACTATCTAATTTCTCCTGGAAAACATTTATATCTGCAGGAACTCAGTCCTATTTAATGAAAAACCTCAGCAGTGGTTTACAATGATGTAAATTATTTACTGAGTATATGAATCAAAGAAGGAAAATAGACACATTTTCTGGGAAAATGAAATTTAAGTATGTTTTATAGATTGTGTATTCCAGAAGGTGAGGCATAGCACTACATCCTCGAAGTGTGGGCTGTGCACTCTTCAAAAGAATAAAATCTGGACTTGGAGAAAAGAATAAAATTGCATGAGAGAAATCTGACAAAGATTGCTTCATTCAGATGATCAAGTTCAACACCATCAGTAATTAGTGACCTGACAGTGCACATAGTTAATAGAATGCAAAGAGAATGGTACTCCACCTTTGTGTTCTTTCTCCTAAAAACCCCAAATCACAGTATGATTACAAGAAAATATCCGACAAATTTCAACTGAAGGACATCTATAAAATACCTGGCCAATACTTCTCAAATTGGATAGGTCATTTGACATATTCTGAGAAATTACTGTAATCAAGAAGAGCCTAAAGGAGACAAGACAAATAAGTGCAATGTGCTATCTTCAGGGTAACACATTCAGATCTAGAAGCAGAAAATAAAAAGGGCATAAAACAAACTAAGGAAACCTAAATAATATGTGGAATTCCTCCAATTAAAAACTCAACAGGAAGTTACATGTATATTATACTAATTTTTTAGAAACAATTCTATATAGTTTTATAGAAACTATAGAAACACAGAGAAATTATCTAAAATTAGGAAAAATCAATCAATTGCCAAAGTTCACACTGAAGTGAGGCTTCACTTAGGTTGTTTGCCATAATAGTGATAAAAATATTGATAGTTTTCGGCCTATAAAAACAATGATTCAAAGTAGCATGTGTTATAATCACAGAAATTTTGTTATTTGTCTTGGATATGTTAAAAAGTTTTAAACACTTTTAAACAATCCATACATGCACTAATAACTATACATATTTATTAATATTATCATTAAAAAGAAAAATTTATTTTCTTAGAAACAATATATTTAATAAAATTGTATCCAGACAAAAACTCTTAGTCATAACACATCCGTGCACCATATGTACATTTATATTTTTATATATACATACATATATATGCATACATGTACAAATATTTAGAAGGCTTTTTATTTCAATTTTTATTCCATTAACCACCAGTGGGTTGTGAAACTATTGGAATATGCTTTATCTTTAGGTTTCATAGTGGACTTCTATGATAAATGCTTATTTAGTCTATTCTTATGTTGATATTATTAACCCAGACATTAATACACATCTCTAATAGTATCAAAGTGACATAGGCAATCACATAGTATATGTCTTGCTCCACAAGAAATGTTGACCAAAGTAAATAGTTTTGGTATTATGAAAATAATAAATAAAGAATAATGAGGGCATAAAATGACATGTAATCTCAGGAAATGTGATAGGATAAACATCTACAAATAATTTAAAATTAGAAATGTTCCCCAGTGAAAAAAAAATAAAAGAAATTTTTATCAGTGAGAAATTTTGTTTGGAAAGGAAACATCCTATTGAATTATGTCAAGAGTAATTGAGATGTGAAATCAACAAATTATCCATCAACAGGCGAATGGATCACTCAATATGACATATGCACACAGTGGGATGTTATTCATTGATGAAATATAATTAAATCCTGTCATTTGTGGCAGTGTAGGTGCAACTGGAGACCATTTAGTTACGCGAATAAAAGTCGGGTTCAGAAGACAGGATATGTGGGACCATTCATCCTAGTAGAGAGCACACTAGAGGCCACTCCAGGCTGGGACAGGTCAGGGGAGTGGAGTTGGGGGTTGTTGGAAAACAGGCATGAAAATACAGCTAGAGCAACAAGATCTACTGTTGCAGAGCCCAATAACATGACTGTAGTTTAAAGATACTACATATTTTATAAATATTTAGAAGGGAGAAGTTCAAATATTCTAAACACAAAGTAAAGATTAATACTTAAAGAAATGGAAATCCTAGTTATTCTGAATTCATATATGCATGAAATTATGTATAGTTAATATATACATATGAAATTATCACACTGTACCCATAAATGAGAATTATTACATGTTAAACATTTTATACTATCTATTACCATGATAGATTTAGTATGTCTTAACTTATAGAGAATATTGGCTAAGAAATGTGGGTATAATCTACTTCCCTGCCCAGCCCAAAATCATCCCTCATATGCTATACTGAAATAGCCTTCTAAATGGCCACTCTACTTCCATATTTGCCCTCCTAGAATCTATTTTCAATAATGAAGCCAGTTATCATTAAAATATAACTCAGTTCGTCTCACAACCCTACTCAAGCCATTCTGTGGCCCTTGAACCTCACAAGAGGCTAGAAAGTGCAATGAACACTGACCCCCATGAACTGTCTGATTACCACCATTGCTTTAACTTACTCCTTCATGGCTCTCATACTAACAGCCACATGATCTTGAATCTGTCAGGCTGCAGCTGCTTGGTAGAGATTACTGCTGCTTTCATTGTTGGAACATACTCTGCACATGTATCTATATCAACTTCTTTTACACTTTCTTCAAATCTGTTCAAATACCACCTTGAAAATGAGATCTAAATTCTCCTTATTTATTTTCCAACTCAAAATCACTGCCCTGTATTCTCAGTACTCTTTACACTATTCTATTTAACTTGTAGCTCTTACCTTTGGCTCTTACCTTTTATAAAGCCATTTGTTTTATTTACTACCCTTATATTTTATATCTGTAGTCCCTCTCCAGAATATAAGCTTTATGAGAATAGAAATTTTGCTCTATTTCTTATTTATGATAAGCTCAGATTATCACACAGAATAGATACTGAGTAAATACTTGTTGAATGAAAAAAATGACAATTTTTCCCCTGAGTGTTTTTTTATTAGTTTTGTTTAGAATTCTTAAATTGGGTTTTATTGGAACTCTGAAAAAAACTTGAAGTAAGTGAAATTGTAAGGTATGGGATTTATTAACGAATACCTATCTCAATTACTGAAATGAAAAGCAACCCAGCCATTTAAGAAAAATAGGGAAACTTTAAAATAAGGAAACATTTACATTATTCCTGGCAGGAAGACAAGTAGGAAATCTTTCTCAGGCCCTACCTTCCACCCATCAGAATTGGATGTGTAGAATGATGTACCTCAGAGTATTGATTTGCTAGCCACACCTGCTGGATTGGAATCCCTGCTGTTTTGCTTTACTATCTATGTGAACAAGCGATTTTGCTTACTTTTGCTTCAGTTTCTTCATGTGAAGAATGTAATAATGCTAAGCATTGAATAGATGCTTGAATAAATAATACTGCTTATTTCATACCCTTTGCTTGTCTCTAAACAACTGTCATAGTGATCCTACCAGTGCCTATCTTTGTAGGATTTTTACTGTCAGTTCCAGACTTATTTTTTAATAATAAATAAGATATTTTTCTCCAATTTAAAGCAGTTCTCTCATTATCTTTTAGCTTCATGAAGCTCATTTTCTGTACTATTCTTAACGGAGGTTCAAGAAAAGTATTTTTATTAATATTTGATTCATTCAACTGTTTGATTTTCTTTTGGAAGTTAGCTCTCTCTCTCTCTCTCTGTCTCTCTAAGTTCACTACATTATTCCAACACTCAGAAGGCTAAGGTAGGAAGCTCTTGATGAATAAGAGGGCAACCTGGACTACTTAGTGGTTCAAGGTCAACTTGAACTACATAGTGAGACCTAGTCAGCCCCCCCCAAAAAAAGAAAAGACAAGAAAAAAAATCCAAAATGATTCCAATTGTTAGTAGATAATTATTTTGATATAATAAAAATCAATATATTAAAATATCTTGAATTATTTAAGCAGATTTGATAGATTTAAAAATATTTAAAGCAAATTTTAAAATATCTGAATAAAATTTAAAGAATTTAAAAGTATAAATCCATAATTGTAATTTAATAAGAGATAGAAAAACAGAAAAAATGTTAGCAAAAATATGGAATGTAATGTAAAGAAAATATCAGATTAGACTAATTCATTTATTGCATGGTGAGAGTCATGGTTCTAGTTTTACTTTTGACATGTAGAAAGCCAGCTTTCCAGCACCATTTATCAAAGAGGCTATCCTTCTTTCAGTGAAGGTATTTGGTCCCTCTAGCCAGTACCATACTGTTTTAACCACAGTAGCTTTGTAGTATAATTTTAAATCAGGGATTTTGATGCCCCCTACCTTGCCCAGAACTGTTTTTGCTATTCTAGGTTCCAAATAAATTTTAGCATTGTTTTTTTAATTCTGTAAGATATGCTATTAGTGTTTTGATTGGAATTACATAAAATCTGTATAACAATTTTGGGACTTTGGCCATTTTCACTATGTTGGTTCTTCCTACACAAGAGCAAGAGATATCTTTCCATTTTCTGATCTCCTTTTTCAGAGTACTGTAGTTTTCAATGTAAAGGTCTTTTTCTTGGTTTTTAGATTGATTCTTAAGTATTTCATTTTCATCAATGCTATTGTGAAAGGTGTGGTTTCCCTAATTTCTCTCTCAGTAAGTCTGTTATTTATGTACATAAATGCTATTGATTACTGAGTGTTGACTTTGTATCCAGCTATGCTACTGAATTTGGTTATTAAATCTTTGGTGGAGTTTTTCAGTCTTTTAGAGTATCACATCATCCAAAAATAATGATAATTGGGCCAGAGATTTAGCTCAGTGGTTTTGCTACCTGCTGTGCAAGAGCAAGGACCCAAGTTCGATCACCAGTACCAAAAAAAAAATGATAATTTAACTTCTCTTCCTATTTTTATTCCTATTATTTCTTCCTCTTGTCTAATTGTCTCTTGTCTCTGGCTGATGTTTCTAGAACTATATTGAATAGGAGTGGTGATGTTGGACATCTTTCTTTTTTCCTGATTTTAGGGTGAAAAATTTCAGTTTTTGACCATTTAGTATGAGACTACACTGAATATGTAGGGAAGGTGCAAGCACATTCTATACATTATTCCTGAGGGTTTGTAAAGTATTTACCAAAAATTGATTACATGAACAATCAAGAAATGTGGCTGAATGTTTAATATTGCTAAAAATATAACAGTAAAAGATACTGTGATTAATCCCTATTAAAATATTCCTTTCATGTGGAAGACATTTAACCCATCACTCTTTTGATTTTCTGAAACATTTCTGGAAATTCTTTTTTAAATCTCTTTAGTTGTACTGTTGTGGCTGCCTCAATGGCCTAAACATCCAGAGCCATCAATATTTATTGGTGACATCATAGTAAGGATGAAGTATAGGGGCCAAGTGGAAGGACTATGTGGAGTTGCTATGGATACATTGCTGATACAAACAAGGTTTGTAAAAGAAGAGACAAAGCATTCTTGAATTAGAAATAGAACAGACAAAATATAGGTTGTGGTTAATAATTAACCTTGTCTTTTTAGTAAAGAAGGTTTCAATTTTGAGAATGGCATTTGGGTAAGAGTCACTATGACCTTGGCATATATGCTTCAGCCTGACTCACTTCTATAAACAAGCCAATTGTGAGTATAACTCTTTACAGCCTGCACTGCTTATAGCCTGCTTTGGGCATAATCAATAGGGCAGTCCCCCACACAAAGAAGTATTGATTTACTGTTCGTCACAAAAATTCAATTTAAGTTTTTCTAATAGTTTATAAAAATGCATATTATTTTATATACATTTTGCGTTATTTCCCTTAGCATAACAACTTTTAGTTTTATCCATATTATATCTGTAATTTTTCCCTTTTGTGGAGCAGTATTTTTGGTGCAATATATCACAATTTCTTTATATATTTATTTATAATAGTCATTTGGGTATTTCCAGTTTGCTTTTATTGTGATTAAACTGTATACAAATCATTTTGGGAAATAGGTTCCTTGTCTTTTTGACAAGCACCTAAGCTAGGAATGGCTATTATGGTAAGTGAATGATTATCTTTTTAAAATTCTGCTAATATTCCAGTGTTTTTAACATTTACATTCATAGTCAGAAGGTAAGAATGTTCTAGAACCCCACCTTTCCTCACTGTAGATGTTTTTCAGCCTTTGATTTTATCCATGTTGCCAAGTTAGTATTTATAACTCCCTCATGACAACTAATAATAAACATCTTTGTTTGTGTTTATGTCTTATTGTATACCTTATATAGTGAGCTTCTATTCAAATCTTCTGCTTATCTTCTTACTGAGTTGTATGATTGCTTATGTGTTTTGGACCCCAGTGCTCTGACAAAAACATTTGTCTTGGAATATTTTCCTCTTAATTACTTTGCCTTTTCATGTTATTAAATTTTAACACTAAAGTTTTTAGGTATTCAGAAGTAACATTAAAAAGGAAGGGATGCCAGGAATGGTGGGTCATGCTTGTAATCTCAGCATTTGGGATGCTGAGGCAGGAGGATTGAGATGAGTTTGAGGCCAGCCTGGGTTATATAGTGAGTTCAGGGCCGGCCTAAATTACAAAGTGAGACCCTGCCTCAGAAAACAAAAAACAAAAAACAAAAAAAAAGAAAAAAAAAGGAAGAGGATCAAGAGATGGGTGAAAGGAGGAGGAAAGGAAGGGAGAGGAGATGAAAAAGGAATTAGATGTGTTATATATATGTACCAACTCCCCACAAGGAGCGTAAACATTATGTAATGTACACATATACTAATAAGTTAAGCTAAGCTAAGCTAAACAAACTAAACTAACGTGCTGGCAAAAGATAAGTATCCTAAGTGAGGGAGACGATCACCCCCTCCATATGGAATTGGGCAATGATGGGTTAACTAGGTAACTATGGTCTTTGTAGAATGTACCTGAGATGTTGTCATGACAACTTCTGTAATCTGTCACCAAAGGAGCCTAAAGGACTCAGAAGGTCCTGCCAGAACTCTTTGCTCGCCCCCTCTCCACAGCTCTGCTTTGTGTAAATCCTGCTTTCTATATTCCCAGGGAAATTCCAAGGGAATTAAGCCTGGTAGATTTAAAAAGAGGAAGGGCAAACTTCTATTCAGGACTCTTGGGACTGACAGGAGTCCCTGGCTGAGCCACCTGCATCATTAAAAGCCGCTTTTACACCTATCTTTGTGTTACAGAGTTATCCCTGCCATGGTCTTCACTGTTTCCTGCTTCACTGGTACTTAGCCATGATGGAAGAGCAGCTGTAGAGTTGAAATATATGATAATTAAATACCTAATTAGTAGGTATTTCATTTTCAGTACTCAAGATTAATCTTTATTTTGATCAAACATTTCTATATCCTAGAAGAAAAATATCCAAGGAATATATGTTGAATGTGAGATTTAAAAAATATGTCAGCTCCACCATGCATAGAATCATATAGAAAAGCAGATGTTCATTCACTGTAAGAAAAGAATGCCCTAACTTTAGAATTATCCAAAAATTCTGTGATCTTCTTTTGAAAAAGCTATTTTGTCTTTATGGATCTACCTACTCACAGACTTGAATATTTTAACATACAATAACATTATAAAGTATTAACAGGTGTTTTTAACAGTAGAATTTCTGTTCACACATAGGCTTCCTTTTCACCACCTTTTTTTGTCTTTTTTGACTATGGTTTCATGTACCTATTCTTATATTATAACACTTATTTAAAATATTAAAAAAGTAATGTTGCCAGTAGTTTATTAAAAGTCTTACACACTAAGAGTTTGGAATTGAATGTACTGAAATAAGTGGTCCAATGCCACAATTAAAATTAAAAATAGGAATATTCCAGATACAAGCAAATGGCATGTATTAGATATTTTTGAAATCTTTAATAAGACTACCAAATTTATTTCAATGTAGTTTATGACAACATAAAAAGAGAAAAATGTGTTGTAGCTAAAATTGATGATTGTTATAATTTCTGTCAAATGTCATTAAGTTGTCTACTTTTAACATCTACAAATTGTTTATCCCCTCATCATACATGGCACTTCATTCCACTCATTCTTTGCAATCAAATTTTGATATCTTCATTAGTATTTCCATGAAATGCTTTAATAAACATGAGGCTGGGAGATGCTAACCATATTACACAAATTCACATATGATATTTAAGCCAGTAATTGTTGTTTCTTCATTATACTATCCCAAAATATACATGGAAATGGAGCCATATGGCTGTCTGTAACTAGGAAGCTGTACGTATACTCTATGGGTTAGAAGTCTATCTTTCAGTGTGTAATTTAGAGTTGATCTCCTCTACATTTTTGCTCATGTCAAAATCAAGTCATTTGAGACAGTAAATAGAAACTGTCATGTTAACAATGATGTAGAGAAAAGGGAATGATTATACACTGCTGTTGGGAATTTAAAATAGTACAGCCATCATGGATAACAACATGGAGATGTTAACAAAAAATAAAACAAAGAAATAGAACTTCTATATTATCTAGCAATTCCAATACTGGGTAAATATCCCAAGGAGATGAACTATTTATACCAAATAGATAATTATATCCTCATGTTCATTGAAGCATTATTTGCTACAGCCAAGCACAGAATTACATAGATGTCCTTCAGCATATGAACTGGTAAATGAAATGGGGTCTATTTACAAAATGGAATACTACTCAGCCATAAACAAGAATGAAATCCTGTTTTATGTGGTAACATAGATACAACTGGAGGACAAGGTGTCCAGCGAAACAAACCAAACAAAGGAAGGTAAATACCATGTTTTCTCACTCATTTAAAAAATTGGTAAGTCAACCTTACAGAGGTATGGAACAAAATAATGGTCATTGGAGATGGGATGAGGAAGAGGAGAAGGTGGACACAAAAATATAACTTTTGATAAGACTTTGCAAGTGTTTTAGCTACATTTTATCATTTATTTTTCATCCCATCCCTGAGAATGAAAAGGGATTTTATTTTAAATGCCGAGAATGGTCAAAGAATTGTGAACACTCTCATTGAAATACTAACAAAAGCAGATCATAGATGCAATGATTTTTGACTTCTCTTTATCCATTCCATAACATCGTTTTTCTCACAAACAACAGTACTGCCAAAGAGAGTTGAAATAATGCTTGTTAGAAATAATACCAGTAGAATATTTCTCTAGAAATATTACTTGTAAAACAATATTTTGTTTTGGAATTCCCCTCTCAGCAGACAATTGTTAAATCATGGTTGAATGTTTATATTAAAATTCTCTTGGTAAATCTACTGTATGATTTCCGTCTCTGGACTGAGACTGCTGGAACTCTCAATATGCAGAGCATGAATTTAATTTGTCAAATAAGAATTTCATGTATTCTTTTAAATTGAAAAATATAGGGTCTTTTTTCTCATATACTCCCACCTTTCTCCCTTTCCTTTGCCCTGGGGAAGCATGTGCGTGCTGGACATATACTGAGTTCTCATGTCTCTAGGACAAATATCTTGTTGGATGTAAGGATCTGTTTGAACTTAGGTATCTATTCCATTGTATTATGTTCAAGAAATTGTAATGTTTTTCTATTTTACTTTTCAATCTTCACAGGAAGCACTCAAGAAATATTTATCTGATGAATGGATAATATTTAATGGAACTTCTTGCCACTTTTTGAAGCAGTTCTGTAAGTCTTGTTTCATAAGTGTCTCAGTTTGTGCTGTTCTGGATGCTTTGATGTGCTAAATCAGGGCAAAATAATTATTTTTCATGATCATTTTTATTTTTGAAAAGAGCCAGACATTGTAGGATGCCGGATCCATCAAATAAGGTGGAAGAGGACACATCATGATGTGTTTATGAGCCTGATTTTCTGCTGAATGGCACTAGGCAGCAGCATTCATTGTAATTTTGATTGTCTTTGTAAAAATACTCATGAAAGTAGGCTTTCAGAAATTTGGAAGAACTGTGAGCTATGTGTGTTAGATGTGAGAAGAATATTTTGAGGAGGATTATGACAATGTAACAATTTTTTAGAAATTTAAACATTCATTGTATATTTTGATTACACCTTATATAACCAGCTCTATCATCTGGTAACCATAATAAAAGACCAAAATTTCAGAGAAGAGGTAGATCTTAATTTTCTTTCTTTCTTGTTTATCGTCCATTACACTAAATATTTTTATTCAGAAAAGTATTCTTCATAATGTAAACATTTTATCTTTGAATCCCAGAGCTACATGCACACACTTAATGTATCTAGGAGAAACTCAGTGCTGAATTACCAATATGTTTCAAAAGTTAACACATTTAGTTGCCTCTTGTGATTTCCTCAGCTTTTTGATTATTTTAAATCAAACCAGCCAAATAGCCTTTACCCAGTTTAAAATAATTTTAAATAAATACACTTTTGATATTTCTATCCAAAAGTGACTTGATTAATGTTGTAAATAGTATTCTATTAGAATAATTTCATTAATGAATAACTTCGAGATGTTTTAATAAATAAGTGATAGAAACTTATACTGTCAACCCTTGTCAAACTTCTGTGTACCCTTTTTGCATTTTTAGGATGTCAAATTTATTTTGTCAAGAGTTTAATCAAACCTACATTCAGAACTTTCTGTCTGGCAACCATAAAAATACCCATATCTAAATCTACTAATGAACCACTAATCTTGTGTCCTGGGAATCAGTATTTCAATCTAAAAATTATTAGTTAGGCACTAGAACTTCAATCATAGTAAAATTGTATATGTACAAGTTCAATTACTTCAAATTTTCATAAAATATTTTAATATTTATGGTGAATATCTTTTATTTTCTCTGTATCTTTATGAAAAGAGTAGGATATTTTTAGAATACTCCATATAATTTACATAGTTTATCATAGTTATGCATGTATGTAATATGTAGATAGATTTTCTTGCTTAGAAGTTTCCATCTAAAACTAACACATCAATACATTAACATCGCTAAACCTGTGACTTTACATTTCAAATGATCTAATCAACTAAATTCTCCAGTAAATAAAGGTTAGAGTAAGTCACTTGATCCATCCTTCAGCTTCTTTCATCCCACTTAAAGATCTATTTTTGCCTATCAGGAGTATACTGCATAAGCATTAGTATATTTCCTTTATGAATAAATCATTACTAGATCCCTTCCATTTGGGTATGGTCTTTTCTGTTTTACTTTGCTCTACATAACTGAATATAAACTTTGGAGGCCATTGGAGATAACATTCCATCAACATTCTAGTAATGTTTCATTAAGATCTTCTTAGATATAGTGTTTGTTTGTTTTTTTTTTCGTTCTGGATTTCAGAAAAACAACTCCATCAATACTACTTACACTTCTCATAAAGATACATACTACACTGGAACGTAATACATTTTAGAGGAAGTCTTATTTCTTATGAAGACATTTGTTGTATTCCACTCAAATATTCCTAAAAGAGAGAAAGGAAATTACAAAATGAGGCAATTAGTGTAAACTGTAAGTTTGCTGTGCAACTTGTTAGTTGTTATGGGAAGTAGAGAGCTCATCGGTGTGATCTACATGATCATTCTTAAAATATTAAACTAGATAGATAGGTAGATGGATAGATGATAGATGATGGATAGATAGATAGAGCGAACGAGCTAGACTTATCTTGTTAATTATGACAGGTCAACTTGAATAAGCAAAACCAAGCACTTTAGCAAAGTTCTGGCCATGATTGTGGAATGTAAGCCAACAATCTGAGGGGACAAATCCACCCTGGATATGGATGGCACCAACCAACAGGTTTCTAGCCTGGATAGAAAAAAAAGTATGGTACGAAAAAGGAAGTGTACCCATGTTTTGGAAAAGCTCGACTACTTTGCCTGGAAAATTATTTTCTAGAATCACCTTTTCTTGTTTTGCTTTGAGCCTTTGTCCAAACATCATCTTCTCAGTGTTCTCAAACTATTTTATCAAAAATTGAGTTATATAATTTCTTACATAGCATTTTTGGTGATAGAGTATATTTTGTGTGTCTTTGTGTATGTTAGGGTTATGATTTAAATAAAATAGGATTTCAACTTAAATTCATTTAACAGATATAAGTATGTCCAAATACTCTGGAGACATAATAAAAACATTATGTTTTAATCAGAAATTAAATTTTAACTGTACATGTCAAAATGTAATATATGACACTATAAAGAATACATTATATGGTAATATCCTTTAAGCATGTAATATTTGGGATATATTTATAAACTGAAATATATTTATTATTTACTCCAAATTTAAAGAAAATTGTTTTTCAAAATAACTTTGGCAATGCAAGTGTTTTCACTTGTATGTGTATTTTCCAACTACAATACAATCTTTATTAAATGATTTTTGCTCTTTTGCTCACTGTTATAGATGTGCTCAATAAATTCAAGTGCTAAATAGTGAATCAAAGTGCTTTTTGGGTAGTTTTTATTATCACTAAACCACATTTGTGGACAAGGATTTCATGATGATTAAAAGGAATAGTTTATGTAAATACCTTTTTTCATCATTTAGCAAGGTATTATAGGATAATCGTTTATTTTGCATTGATTTTTACAATAATTATTTAATTTTTATTATTAATTTTAAATGGCCCACACATGTTCAGAATAAATCTCTCCAAACATTTAAAATTTCATGTAGAAAAAGTTATGAACTATCTTCCCTAGGATTAAGCTCATATTCAATGTATATTAAGTCTACACCAAAGTTCAAAAAATATTTTAGTGTTGTTTTTGAAAGATATAAAAAATACATTTTTTTCCTATTTAATAAGTCACAATGGAGGATGAACTAAAGAAATCAACAAAGGTGTAGAGTGAACCTGGGCCATATAAGAAGTCACAATAGAAGATGAACCAAAGAAATCAACAAAGGTGTGGGGTGAAGCTGTAATGTTTTCCAATATTACATCTCAGATTTAAAGAAATAAAATAAAAAATAGTCTGTTTAGAGAGAAGGATGTAGATAGGAGGAAGTGCTTAAAAAGCACTTGGAAACTATTTTTAAATCAGACCATGTCAAAACTTACAATTTTCCTTTTTTGTGAACCTGAACTTATAAGACGAGAACCCATAAAATGCACTTGAGTTCATTATATGCTGATTTGATTTTATAAGGCTGCTTACCAAAGAGGATTGGAGTTCTGTGATGGGCAGGGACAGATCCTCTGGAAAACAGAGAGTACTGATCTTCCATTGCCCATAGAGAGCCACAGCTTTTGCTGTATATGTGCTTGACACTAGTGTTTCTTCAGAGCACTAGCATGCTTCTTCAGAAACCTGTTTTACGTAAGTTTAAGCAACAGATGTATGCTTTGAAAGATGGCTGTAATGTATCTTGAACACTTGCAATCTCTTTTTTCCACTCCTTACCCCACCCTCCCCTGACATCCTTATCCTGCACCAGAATGTCTGCTGTTATTTTCCTCATTTTTAATCTTGATAAATGTGGTATATGTACAATGAAATTTTAGTCAGCCATACAGATGTATGCATTCAAGTTCTTTGTGGGAAAATGGGTTGATATTCAGATGGTAATGTCAAGTAAAATAAGTCTAACACCAAAAGTTAAATATCGTATGCTTTTTGTTACATGGAAAAATTGATTACAAATAAAGAGTATGATAAAGGTAGATTTCTTGGATGAGAGGAAGGGGATCAGAGGGTAGGGGAAGTTAATATTAGGAGAAGAGGAATCAAAAAGCATCAAGATATGGAAGATATATATATATATATATATATATATATATATATATCCCCAAATGCATGTAAATATCATGTGTTACATATGTATAACAATAAAAAGATGATTGGAAATCAATTATTTTTGTACATCATAGTATTTTTCAGATATCTCTAAAATAACAGCATCTAAAGAAACACTAGTAAAAATTCTTATGATGTTTGAAATACTGAGGAATTTCATACAGCCACACTCTAAGTCATGTGTATTAAAAGTTTGTCAATCATAAGTATTTTACTTTGTACAGTTGGTGATATCTAGTAAGCATTAAATAAAAATAAAGCTAGATTATTTCAAATTCTGTTGTGATTACTACAATGATAAAATTAAAGGAATATTTTAGGTCTTACATAATAACACACATTTTTAGTATTTAGTATTTTTTTTTTTTTTGTACCAGGGATCGAACTCGGGTCCTTCTGCTTGCTAGGCAGGTGGCAGAACCACTGAGCTAGATCCCCAGCCCTAGTATTTTTAATATTCTATTAAGTGAATAACAACAGGTAAATGAGATACATGCAATTAAAATATTTTTTCATTTATACAAATCCATTTGCATGACAGAATCCCTGTGGTTCCAAACTGGTCTTCAAAATGAACAAGTACTTAAATTTTCACATAAATAACCTTAAAAATACATATGCATGCAGAAGTTCAAGTTCTGGAACTCACTAATTGCTACTTCTTATGGTAGAAGGAAATTATGTGTAATGATTTGAAGTATAGACTGCGTAGACACCTGTTTGGGCTCTTGCACATAGGTAATTCTGCAAAAATTACTTGCTTTCAAGATTTAGTTCATTCATTTGGTTAACAGAAGACAATATCATAATAGCATCAGATCCACAGAAAACTCTGTGAAGATATAGTAACGTATTCTGGTTAGGATGCTTACCATCAAACCTGCTACAGTACGTAATAAATAAATGGCAATTTTCAGTATCATGTTTATGTTTTCATGAAAAATATTATATCATCATGAGCTAGATGAACCTTGAATTGGTTATTACTATCTTTAGTTAACATAAAATCCCCTTTTCATTTTTTTTATGGTACTGGGGATTGAACTACCAAGGAGCACTCTAACATTGCAGCTACATTCACATCTATTTTAATTTTTTTTTTCTTTTTGTTTTTGAGACAAACTCTTACTAGGAGGTCCAAGCCAACTCATATTTTTTATTTGATTTGCCTGCTTTAGCTTCCCAAGTAGCTGGAATTATAGGTGTGTGTCATCATGCCCATTTGAAGATCTTTTATTTATATTACATAAATATACACATAAGCATTTAAAATTTCACACGTACATATATTTAATGTCATCTTTACAATTTTGAGAAGAGTATTTTCATTAATTTGATTACATTTTCATATTTTAAGGTAAGTAGGACAAGTAGATTATTTAAAAATTACTTCTATCAATATGGTGCACAGCAGTGTAATTTCTAATGTTTGTATGGTAGAAGTCTTTGTGTTTTGAGTAACTTTACTGTGATCATAAGAGCTTTTGATTTAAGAAACATATGTAAATGAATGTAAGTGTTATTTGCATACTAAGAACCATTTAATCATAATATTCATAATCAAGTGAAAATCATTTTAGGTAAGTGTAGTTTTAATGAATGTAGTAAATTCGCTTTAATTTGCAAATGACTGCTTTTAAATAATGCTTTTAAAATTGTACTTAATATAAAAAACATTGAACATTCTCTTATACTTTTCAATAAAATAGTGGAACTTGCTGACAAGTTTATTTCATCTACTTTTTCTTCATTTCTAAATGGAAAAATTTTTAATGTTTCATCAACCTATTATGTAACAAACTGTATAATAAATAATAACAGTAGAGTCTACTAATTAGTCAAATGACTAAACCTTTTACAAATCAACCTTCCAGTTAATAACCATCTCATCTATAAAAGCACAATCAACTGAAAAATAAATCATGGGTTACTAGAAAAATTAAACTTCCTGGAAGATGACTTAGATATAGCACAAATATAATTTATTTATTTTTCTTTATACAAATATGAAGAAACATAAAACTCTACAGTAGTCTCTATTTTAGAAATAAAGCAGAATTTGAATAAATCATTTCATTTATTAATACCATTTTATCTATATATGGAAGTAAGGTAATGTAGTTTTTAAAAATATGTATTTCTGTGTAAGAAGGACTGCCCTCTAAGTTTGGCCCCTTACTTTGTGACTATGAGTAAATTATTTAACTTTTCTCTTGCTCACTTTTCACATCTTTAAAATAGCAATAATAACAGTATAATATTTGCAGTCTTCTACAAAATGCAAGTAATGAATGTTACCTATTATCATCAGTGTCATTTGCTAGAAGGGAAAGTATATCTTGACTGATACATTCTTCGATATTATGCCCACCACTAGCAGGTCTATTACTATTTAAGAAGAAAATTATCGGCACAACAAGACAAACTTCCAATAACAGCCAGAAGTGTATAAACAATCTCCTCTGTAGCTACTCCTAGAAAAATTAGGGGAACCTTGTGGGTTTCCAAACATGTAAGGAATACACAAAGTTTGATTTCCCCACTTTGGATTACAGGCACTTAAAGTTCTTTGCTGACAAGAATGTATCATAAATCATGTGTAATTTTTACCCCCACCCCACTGCTCATTCCCTCACTGTGAATAAAACGATAGTTCAAGAATATACAGTTAACATGCATAATGATAAAGTGTTATAGACACGCACAGTCAAGTAATAAAAATGTTAAGTTTCCCAATTTTGGATTAGTTTTAAACATTAAGTTGTACCATATGTATGATTTGTTCTCTACATTCTTCCGTTAGATAACTACTCACTTTGAGACTGCGAACATGGGCGGCTCTGCGGGGAGGTCGGCTCTGCAGGCCGCCCAGGGCCTCCCGGGCCAGGTCTTGCCTCAAGTAGCACAAGGCCTCTGGAGAAGCTGTGACATTACCTGGGTGGACCAGTTGGACTCATCATTTGAGGCCTGCTTTGCTTCTCTTGTGAGTCAGGATCATGTCAATGGCTCTGATCAGGAAGAAATTCGACCAGGTGTTGATCAATTTTGCCAGAAGTTTCTGGATATTACAAGAAAGACACAATGTTTTGTTACTGTTTTTCCCTACAAATCAAGTTGCAATCCCTGTCCAGAAACCAGAGCAAGTTCTTAAGAGGATATCTCAGAAGGAAAAAATGAATTGTAACAGAAAGACGCGCTGGTCCAGAAGAACTTGATATACCCGATGCTGCCAGCAGTTGCTGGAGAACATCAATGGGCAGCACAAAATACCAGCAGACAACCCTCCAGGGTCGTTGGCCGACCAGGGTGGTCCTCTGCCTGTATCCCTGTAGAGAGTCCTTGTCTGTGAGGTGGCCTCGTAGAAGCAGCTTTGCCAAATATCCATCCTTGTGGACATGGCATTTAGGCTTCTTCCAGAGAAGATGATGCCAGTTTTATGATCTGCCATTTTTCTGTGGTATTGAATTTGAGGATATTATAAAATGCCTGTAAAGTTGATACACTGTTATTTTTTTTTCTTTGTCTTATAGCACAGGTTAGACAGTATGATGACACAGATTTTTTTCTTGTATTTTTTTTTTGTGTGTGACTTCAGTTTTGTGTTTCCATTTGTTAGAATATTATCATCTCAGGGAAAAAATATAGTAGTTTAAGAAGCAGGAGATAAGGAGTTTGCTTATAGGTCTATAATGATACCTACGGATCATTGGTAGTGTAGAAAAATGTGTAAATCTGCTGTTGTAAAACTGAATTACTTCAAGAAGAAGAATCTAATTCAACAATATTCATAATGCTTCCAGGAAGGACAGAATGTCAATATTATGTAACTTGGTCAGAAACATATAAAAACATGCTAGGACACTGTAGTAATACTACAGAGGAGTTTTTAAGTTGATGGTGACTTTTATTTGTTAGCTGTATATTTTGCATGGTGTTTATTTACCTCTTTCAGGAGGATGTATTAGAACAATGATATATTAAGTACTGTTAGTGCTCTGCAGGAATGAGTCCCTGTCAGGGATGGGGCATGCCTGGCTCAGGGAGACCTTTGGGGAAGCATTGAAGAGTGAGGGGTTAAAGCTTACTCTGGTTTACACTTTTAGTTTTCAGCTTTGTTTGCTTGCAATATTTCTGTTTTACTTCTCATTGTTGAGGGCATAGCTCAGGCAAAGAACCTTGGTACAATTCTTAGTAGCACACACACACACACAAGAGGCAGGTGGACTGCACATTCAAGGCTAGCCTGGGGAATCTGGTTAGGACCCTGTCTCAAAATAAAAAACAAAAAAGCACTGAATATTTAACGTAGTGGTAGAATCCCCCTGGGTTTCATTCCTAGTACTGAGGGGGTGAGGGCAGGTTAAAAAAAAAAAAAAAGTTGTGATTGGTACTTGGTGCTTGTAAAATTATTTTGAATTTGTGTATATAGAAGTCATTGCATTCAATTAAAAAGTCAGAATAACAATTTTCAATCAAAAAATTCACTTGAACCTCCCATTGAGGTTATAATTTTTGCATCAAAATCAGTGTTCTCATTGTTTTTAGAATCCATGGATGATTTTTAGATTATTGTCAATGTTTAAGGCATGTAAAGTGTCATATATATCATATGTTTATATAAAATGGTAATAACAAATTGAAATATCCACCTGCTCATTACCTTTGTGAGTATATGCACATTAAGAGCACCTAAAATCTAATCTCTGTCAATTTCCCACATACAATATCATTACCGTCCTCTTTATGCTCTACAACCTCTAAACTTATTCATGCTTCATGGGATAGTTGACATAACTACAAGTTTGTATCCTTTGATCCACATTTCTGCACTTCTCCATAGAAACCTTTAGTACTAGATTGGACTAAAGGTATCAATGAGAACTCTAGCTTATAAACAGTTTCATGAGAAGTACAAAAAGACAATAAAAATTATACTTCAACACACAAAGACATAAATATGTGTATGTAATTATGTTTATATTTATAAATGTTGTTAATATATCTAATGGTAATATTTTTGGACATGATATAAGAAGTCCCTCACTTTTTGTTCTCTTTCCTTTAGTTTGACTTAACACTATTAATCTTATTCATACAATTAAATATTAGGCTAAGTTTATTTTGTTGCTCAAAAAATCAAATAGTTATTTTGATTGCGATACTTGTGTATGTTTTAAACCAAGTAGAGTTGTCTAAATCTTGAGAGAAGAAGTAAGAAAATCTCAGGGTAACTACTAGCTACATAACCAGCTGATTACCATCAAGGGTAGGTGACATGCTAAATAAGTTTTACTGTTCGTATTTATAAAATTTGTGCAATAATGTAGATTGAAAAATTTTGTCAAATTAAATAAATTAAAAAGTAACTTGATTTACAGACTTTTAAAAAATTTCCCTCTAAATTGGTTCACCAATAATTTTCTAAATACTATGAAAAGGTGTATCCCGAACTATGTAACTAAATCTTCAGCAGCAAATTAATACATTCATGAGATAATGAATTTATTGATTATGTTTATGATCATACATTGCAACAGTCTTAACTATGGAGCCACTTAATACCCTTATCCTTAGATTTCAATTTGATAATCTCCATCATATTGAAATTTTAATATTTATATCATGGATTTACCTGTAAAACTGTTTTATAAATCTGTACAAACTGTGAATTAACTAAGCAGTAATAATTTTTAAATATTTAAAAAATTATAAAGTGATAGAACAAACTGCTAGAAACACTAAATCTAAAATAATAAAAAGAAATTTTTTAAAAAGTGTTCCTGATATTCATTTCAAAGTTTCTAGTGGCTAAGAAATTTTATCCTTTGTAGTTCAAGGTCTTTTTGTTATGCTAATAAATGTACATAAGCTTCACATTTAAATAATAAATAGATACTATTCAAGATATTTTTATTATGTAAATTATATTTTAATCTTAACCAGGAGATGGTATTCATTCAAATACTATTGAACCAATCTCTGGAGGGTCTGCTACATAAAATACTGTCTGATAATATTTTGAAACTGTTGAGCTCATTAGGTATTTGTTATTGAAAGACACATTTAACTCTGAAAATAAGATGCAGGGAGATACAGTCCGTATTTCTCCAGTACTTGTTCAAAGGACTGTAGCAATTTTAAAAGGTGCTAAAATATGCATGCAAAAGGTTTGATCAGCCTAACAATGAAGAAAAAGTATAATGAGCAGTTATGATTTGAATTGAAAAGTTTCAAAAAGATGCAAATTAGTATCTTATCTAAAAGGATAAAAAGTTCCCCATCAAGTTAAATAGCAATTTCCAGCTTCTAAGCCTATCATGAGTATTTTTTAAAAGACTATATTTACTGTACTTTCTGAGAGCATGTCATGTCAATTCATTTCCCCAATGGGAGAGCACTCCAAAGATATCAAGGACTCTCCCAACTCATAACAAAATACAGAAGTGAGAGAAGGTATGATGGCAATAACTGTGAAATGTCATTTGAAAAAACAGAATGTAAATTTAACTGTCAAAGTTAAGAGCAAAAAGATGTCATTCATATCTACCCATATTAGTTTCCCATTGCTGTGTATTGAATTAGTACAGATTCCCTCATGTAAAACAATTCCCTTTTATTCTGATCCAGACTTGTAGGTGAGGAATCTGGCCAGGCTTAGCTGGCTGATTATATTGTGCCAACAAGAAATTCAGAATATCAGCTGGCTGGACTCAAAAGTCCAAAAAAAAAAAAGGAAAAGAAAATCCATTTTCAAGGTCATTCTAATTGATGCTAGAATTAAGCTCTTGAAAGTGAAGTACTGAGAAAGAAAAGAAGGCAAAGAAGTCTCTAAAGATAAGATGGAAGCTTTTACTTCATTCTTCTACTTGACATACTACTTCTCACATGCTTCCCTTGTCTCTTCTGCAAGGTCAGTTGAATGAATGGCATGTAATTCCTTTGTTTGAGGAACCAGAGTAAAAGTTCAGATTGCAGCACATGTGTCCACAGAAAGCAGCACTTAACCAGTCATATTTTGGTTCTTTTTTTTTTTTTTTTTGCTGCCAGGAATCGAACTTGGGACCTTGTGCTTGCAGAGCAGGCTGCGGCACCACTGAGCTAAGTCCTCGGACCCATCAAATAGCCATATTTTGGACTGCTGAAATATCTGATACTTCTACAAACTCTCTCCTTTTTGTTATACCACCTAATCATCATTTCAGGAATTCGCAAGATATATGTAACTTCCCACAATGTTAAGAGTAGAGGCTTTCTATGACCACAAAAATTCATAAATTTGCACACAAAATTGTTCTTTCTCTTAAACTTGAAAAATCATTGAAAAATTTATGATCAGCATTATTTCTGTTATAGGTGGCTAATAGAGTTAATAGACTATAATAGTCACTTTCTTGGAACTGGAACAAATACTCTACTCCCACAATTAAAGAAAGAGGTTTAATTTGGTTCATAGTTGAAGGGATTCAGTTCAGAGTTGGCTGGCTTCAAGGAAGAAGCATCACGGTGGAGGACATGATGGAGGAGAGCTGTTAAACTCATGTCAGGAAGAAACAGAGAGGAAAGATGAGGGCCTGGAAAGAAGATAGCCTCCAAAAACACACACCCATCGATCACCTCCAACAATGCCTCACCTCCTAAAACCATATTCAACTCGTCAAGAGTGTAAACCACTGATGAGTATAGAATCCCACAAGATCAACCACCTCCCAAAAGTTCTGCCTCTGAATAAATGCTACTTCTGGTAAAGTGTAGCCCTAATATATAACACAGATCATTGGTGATCTCACTTTGCAAAGACCATACTTTCACAAATCTTTAACAATATATTTTCAGGGTAAGAATTTTTTGTAAGAATTGAGTTTAAACACTTAAAAATTTATTTTTGTTACAAATCTTAGTCCCTTCTTTTGTGGCTAGGACAAAATAACCACAACCATAAATTAAAAGATATGCATGCTGTTATGGTTCGTATTTTCAGTCCATTTATGACCAGCTCCAAGGCAGGAAGTGCATGGTAAAAGTACACCATAAATAAAAGTTATTCATATTATAAGGGGAAGGAAACCAGTAACTCAATAACTCACTTCTTCTGTTCAGGCCCCATCTTCTAACAGGACACTCAGCTGCTGAACTCTCTAGTAGACATTTCTACTGATGAGTAATACAATCACCTTCCATAAATCCAACCTGTGAGCACAGAGGCCTCTGGGGGACATTCTTAATCTGAACCATAGCATTCTGCCCTAGGCCCCCATTTTACTCTAGCAAAATGCATTTAATTCATCTTCAATAAGAGTGGTTAAAGTATTAACACTTTCAACTTTGCTAAAAAGTCCAAGCCCAAAGTTGCCTCTAAGACTCAATGCAAACTCACCTGTGACCCCCTGGTAAAATAAAAAAGAAAGTTAAACATTGCTGACACACAGTGGCATAGATTAAACATTCCCATTTGAAAAAGGAATAGGGAGATGGAAAGGAATGGGACCAAAGGAAGAACAAAACCAGCAGGGCAAACACTTAATCTTGTAGCTCCTTGTCCAGCACCCAAGGCAAGTGACAGTAAGATAGGAACTCAAAAGTGCTTGCACAGCCCCACCCCTGTGGCATTGCAGTTGCAGCCCTGATGGCCTCTCTCTAGGGGAGGCTTCACTCGTGTTCTTTGACATCCTTTCCTCAGACATTACACATTCCCAGCTTTTCCAGCTTCCTGGGGTTTCCACTCTACTTTTTACTTCAGTGTCACAGCTTCACATACTTCCCTCTCAGGGGCAGACTGCCTGGCCTCACAGACATTTTTCTTAGATCTGGATAAAAACTTCTTTGAAGCCAGAACTCTTGCATTCTCATGCCCACAAAACCAGTACCATGTATACGACACCAGTGTCTTTCACCAGACTGTAGCCTGCTCCTCTTCTGTCATGGCTGTGGCTTGTCTAAGTGCTTAGTCGGTTAAATGGTATGAACCATATCCCAAGGAATCAACTCTCTAGACGGCCCTAGGCCTGTCTTCTCAAGCAAAATCTTCACATTCTGCATTACTTAGCCAGGTACTTATCTTCTCTTTAATGCTAATCTCTCTTTAGTAACCAAGATTTCATAGGCCCAAACTTTATAGGTCAAAACTTTACAGGCCCCAAATTTACAAATGCTTCTTTTCTGGGGAACAGTAAAAATTTTCAAATTGTTCAGCTCTGCTTTTTGTCCTGGTTCTCATATAGATATAACTAAAATCCACCAGCAGTACCATGCCACAGCCTCAACACTGGGCTGCATTGAACTTTATTTTTCCCTTTTCAGGTTTCTAGGTTAAATTCTTAATTCCTCTTTCAACCTCTAAGGGAATTTATAGGGATCTCAACCTTCTGAGAAAAGCCTGCTTGCTGGGTACAGAGGTTTCCACATCATAATACAGCAGCAATCATTTTTTTATTTACTTATTTATTTATTTGGTGCCGGGGATTGAACTCGGGTCCTTGCACTTGCGAGGCAGGCAGCGGAATCACTGCGCTAAATCCCTGGCCAAGCAATCATTTATTTTAACCAGAAAATTTTTGAATTAAAGGGTTTTCCTGAGTCCAATTCAAAATGAAAATTATTAAGGATCACCTAAAGTACTTATGAATAAAAAAGAATAAGTTAATACAAATCGATTTGATGGAAACCAGAAAATATCTTTGAAATCCTCTACAGTCACACTTTGATGATCTTTAGTCCAGCCTCCAAGCTCTAGCTCTGAAGTGTGTACTAATTCCACTTTGCCCATCCTCAGGACAGAGCTTCCAGTCTCTCTCAGGTATTCCTCACCCTAAGATACAGATTCAGATTAACCTTGATCTTGTCAGGATTCTCTCTCTAATTAGTAATGATCAGATTGTATTTCTTACCATAGCTATTATCTTTTTCTTTGCAAGATATATGCCTTGACAAATCCAATATTTCTATAGGGGAGAAGAGGAAATCAGAAGCCACTACACTGTAACAAATTTATTACCGAGAGTGATTTAAGATTTCAAAGATTTTTTGAAGGACAGAATTTTAGAAATGCAAAGCATTGGCACAGTCTTGGGGGATCTTAATAAGAAAAAAAAGTTGGATTAAATAAAGTCACGTCTCAGAAATACAAAATGCAGGCACAGTGTCAATAAATGCAACACTCATTGAAAACAAAGCACAAAGTAATCAGGAGAAAGCTGAGGACTAATTGGCCTCCAGTTTGCAATGACATTCAACACCACAGAGCAGACAAAAGACAAATTTGTGGGTCAGAAACTGACACCTTGGACTGAAGATTGAAAACATCATAAGAAATTTTTAGATGGTAAAGGGCTTTAGGCAGACACTGTGCCCTACAATGGAATCTGAGAGAATTATTTCAGATAAGGATCCAATTTCAGACAATTTAAGTACTACTGATTGAGGACTGAGAATGCATCATGATATAAAATGCCCAATTAATGGAAATTCAGACCATTGATAAGCCTATATAAATGGAAATATAAAATAAAGCCAGTTTGAAAAAATCAAAACATTAGGAAAATACTTATTTATAATTCTTTTAAAGAAATGTTCATTGTGCACAGAAATACTATGAAGTAATATAATGACAAGAACAAATAGAGAAATAAAAATACTGCTTCTATATACAGGCAAAGTTATCAAGAGAAGCTTGAAAATTTATTAAAACTTGGGGTGTTAAAACCTTGTTTATAATAACTGATCAGAAATAAAGTAAAATAAAAAATATAAAGTAAAATAAAATAGTCAAAATCAGTTCAAGCAAAATGTTTTTTCCTCACAACAATTTTAGCTGTTATCCAAAATTGACTTCAACTTATTTTGAATTTATTATTTCTGCATTTTTAAACTTTTGTTTTCATTTGGATCTTTCAAATGGCCAGTGATGTTGAACATTTTTTCGTATATTTGTTTGCCATTTGTACTTATTTATCTAGGAAGTGTCTACTCATTGCAGATGCCAATTTTGGACTGGATCTTTAAATTGGAAGGATCTGATTTTTTTGAGTTCTTTATATATTCTACATATTCGTCCTTTGTCTGAGGAACAGCTGGAAAAATTTTTTCCCATTGTGGGTTGGTTGTCTCTTCACTGTGTTGGTGGTTTATTTTGCTGTGCAAAATAATTTCCATTAAGATGAGATCCCAATTGTTGACTTTTTATGATATTTCCTGTGTGCAATCAGGGTTTTGTTCATAAAGTTTTTGCCTACACCTATGTCTTCCAGAGTTCTACCTCTTCTATCTTCCATCAGATTTATTGTTTCTGTTTTAATATTTATATCTTTGATTCATTTAGAGTTTAGTTTAGTGTATTATGAGAAACATGAGTCCAGTTTTAGTGTTCAGTTCATGCAAAGCCAGTTTTCCCACCACCATTTATTAAAAAGGCTATCTTTCTTCTAGTGAAGGTGTTTGGGCCCTTTGTCAAAGATAAGGTGACTGAGTGTGTTTGGGGTCATTTCTGAAGCTTCTAATCTGCTCTATTGATCCTCAGGTCTGTTTTCCTTTGCCAATACCATGCTGTTTTGATCACAGTAGCTCTGTAGTATAATTTCTAGTCAGGGCTTGTGATGTCCCTTGTTGAACCTCAAACCTCTTCTATTTCTTCCTTCTCCATCTGTTCTGCCCTAGATTTATCACTTAGTTGATTTTGATCATCTGTGCAGCTAGTGCTTGTCAGATTTTTCCACTGTAAAATTATCTTTCCCTTTCAAGTCCATATTATACTGCCATAGAGTAGTTTTTAAGCAACCCATATGCAAGGAGTAGGAAGAGATAGACAAATCCCTTAAGGGCAAAATATGTTTCTAAAATCTTCTGAATTCTACTTGGGAGACTAGTATATTTTTGTCATTCACTTATTATAAATTTATTCATCCATGTAATCAGTTTTATACAAGATGGGTCTTATGGATATTTAGTTTATTTTATGGCTTACAATTCAGTATTACTTTATTTAATTTGTTTCATTGTTTTATTTTTTAGGTCATCTTAAGTGTCTCTTTCAGGTGGCTCCTGTGTACCTTTGATGTGCATTCATAATTATTTGAATACTTGTTTATCATTTTACCAAGATGAATCTCATTCCAAATATTTCTAGGTATAATCTTCGAATCAACCATTTGTTCAAGGCTGCCTGCTTGTTCTGATTTCTTCATCTCAAAAATATAAAAAATAACCGAAGTATGTGAATATATAAATATTATAATTCATTACCTCTACATGCTATGTTGTACCTATATGTACATGTATATCTACACAAAACTCTCTATGTAAGTGTGTAAAGGAAAGTCTAGTCTCTAAGTGTTTATGTTGCTTTCTAGGTCTTTCTAGCTTAAACAATGAAGACACATATGCTTTTATTCTATCCAAAATATATACATATGCATAATCTGTGTCAATATTTAAACATTTAAAGTAAAACATGTGTTCCCATTATTTTATTCAACTCTAATTAAGTACCACCTATGTATATTTGTTTCTCCTTATTTGTAACTTCTCAGGCCAATATCAAGAAACCTGACCTCAGTATCTGTCCCAATATTCATTTCAGTAACTGTTCAATTCAAACATTTGTGTATAGTTGTTTTTGAATTGCTAGTCCACACCTTTATGGGAAACAACTTTGTCACCTAGAATACCAGATTTACATAGTGTTTCTTTGACCTTACAGATGTCATTTCCAATGGTACTTGAGCTAGTATTTTTCTTTGATTTGGTCCCAAGAAATTAAGGGAGATTATTTCTTTTACTTTTCTTTTTTTGACAATACTGATGATGAATACTGATGATGATGAATGTGCTTGGCACATTCTAGGCATAAGTTTTACCACTGAGTTACATCCCTGGCCTGTTTTCTACATTTAAATCCAGTTAGAGTTTTAAAAATCACATTCTGCTTTTCATTCTCTGACCATTTATCCTTCCAAATGTATCATTGTTCTTATTGAACATACATTATATTTTGACAGTTTTGTAAAATTCTTTAAGTTCTGATAAGTGTATAATGTCTTATATTGACTAATGTCTGTTTCACCCATGTAAGTCTCTTTTACTTTATATATTCAACTCCCATTCCACCTTAAACACCTGGCAATAACTAGTTTCTTAACCATCTTTTTAAACATCCAAACCATGTTCCAAAATAGCTATATGATTTTTCATTTCTACAAGTACTGAATGAAAGTTTTAATGTTCCCCATTCTGGACAGAAACTTCAATAGCCTGTCATACACACATGCTATGGACTACAAATCAACAATAAAAACAAACAAGACGTTAATATATACAACCAGAGAATTATGTTGAGTAGCACAGTCAATCCCCTAAAATTACATACTATATAATTTCATCTTTATAAAATTCTTGAAATGAAAAACAATTATAGAAATGTAGAAAAGATCCATTGTTACTGGAAGTTATGGAAGTGATAGGCAAAGAAATAGATACAGCTGAAAAGGGCCGCTTGAAGAAAAGTTGTTAGAAGTTTTCTGTGTTTTGACTCTATTGATGTCAGTATGTTGGTTGTTTTACTTTTTTTCAAAATGTCAGCATTAGGGAAATGGAAGGTTTCATGGAATCTTTGTATTATTTCTTTTTTGAATTAATTAATTTATTTTTATTAGTACATGTTTGCAGTGCATAATGTTTGCGTTCCATTGTGGACTCGGCTCATGCACGTAGCATGTCTTGAACTTTTTCATCCATTTCCTTCCCCTCCTTTTTCTCCCTCCATCTCTTGACTCCCTTCCCACTGGAGAATGATCTAGTAATATTTTTTACACATAATGGCAGACGTAAAGCTATTTCCAAATAAAAGTTTAGACACAATAAAGAAATACCCTCAAAAATCAATGACTGAGATATTTGAGTATAGGATGAGGATAAAGAGTGAAAGTCCATCAAAGTTGAGTTCCAAATGTTGAGAAAAGCATGACAGTGGATATTCTGTCCTCAGAGGGTGGGTATACTGCCTGTCTCCTTTATAGTCCAAAATCTTAGGGAAAGAAGAGCTTAGGTGGAGCCACATTTTCCAGCTTTCTCATGTCTTACGGTTATATAGGAACATGTAACCCCTTCTAGATAGAATGACAGCATAGCAAAACATAAACATCAAACCATAGTTCATGAAAGAGATGCTATTTCTTCACCATTTCTTTTCTATTACAGATTATATGTCAAAACCCTGAGCCATCTCTGTATTGATTTCCACAGTGATTGCACCAGTCTGGACTTCCACCAACAAATAGTATATTTGATAATATGAAATAGGAAGAAAAGGTCTAAAGGGGTAATGGAAGTGGGAGGGATGGGGAAAGGAAAGAACGGAAAAGAAAAAATATGAAAAAAGGAAAAAATGGAAACAAAGACTTTCTAAATAGGGAGGGGTGCAAGGGTTAGAGGGAGGGCAGGGAAATGGGGATAAAATAAGAACCAAGATATATCACGTAAAGGTACAAGTTACCAGTGATGAATGTGACTGTATTGTATACCTAAAATGTACCAATAAACTTAAAGAAAAAAAAAAAAACCTGAGCAATTTTGTAAGTTCTTTTCTCCAGAAGTCATAGCATTTGGAGTCTAGAACTCAGTGTCTACATGGAACAGAAAATGGCTAAACAATCTATGAAGTGTTGCATAACTAAGAAATTGCTGTGGTTTAGTTTTGTATGTCTGTAATCAATCATATACTTCATGATCTGCTTCTTTTTTTCTTTTCTTTTTTTTTTTTGGTACCGGGGATCAAACTCATGATCTGCTTCTTACATTATACACTGTTACCACAACAAAGACAATAATCTATGACCTTATCACTTTTGACAAGTCTTGAGGGCCAGAATAAAAGATGAAGAGAATTATCTGAAACAATAGGCAATTTTAAAACCAAAAATTGATCAAAACTACAATAATACTAGCACTTTAAAATATGAGCTTATTTGTGACTGCCATTTAAAGGGAAAATAATATTCCCATGCCAGCCACATGGAATTATAATCCAGTCATTTATGTGCTTTTGTAACTATTTCATTTAAGTAACTCTGAAGCTTTTTGAAAATCTATAGATAAAAAAAGACTTTCTCACTTAAAATAAGTAACAAAGAATGAGTTCTATCTGAATGCACAGTTTTGCATATACAATCCCCATTAACAAAAAATGGGGAAAGGCATTAATGTAAATTCTCATTAAAATGAAACTATATAGTTTAGCATTTCTAGTGTTATTTCAAACAAGTCTACACCATGTACTGACAAATTAAATTGCCTAAGTACATTCTCAAGTAATTGGGAAAAATTATCTCCATACACACAGCCAAATGCACACACATAAACACATACCATTTTTCATTTTATTTCTAGGAAACAAAAACAATTATGAAAAATTATTCTTCATATATTTTCATGATTTTTTTTCTTTTTTGGTACCAGGGATCAAACTCAGGACCTCGTGCTTGCAAAGTAGGGGCCAGAACCACTGAGCTAAATCCCCAGCCCTTTTCATGATTTTTTACACACAAATATATTCATCAGATAACATGAAAGAGATTGAAAGTGAATCTAAATCAAGCAAAGTTACTTTTGGGGGAACTAAGATCAAAGTATAACTGATCAAACTGAAAATTGAAATGAAAATTATAGGTAAAAATTTTTACCTGAAATTTTAAAAAGACTTAAAGTGAATGAGAGTCACACCTTTGAGAATACAGCATGTTTGCATTCTATGGTTCTTTTTGATCCTTATTGCCATTTAATCACACTCAAATACTCACTTTTCATTTCACAAACAGGTAAGTATTTCCCTTTCTACTCTACATGATATTCTCGAGACCAAATTCAAATTTAAAATACAAATGCAGGTCATAATATATTAACACAAATAATTTTCTCTTGAGAAGTTTTAATAATGACTACAGGTTTATTTTCAGTCTTGTGCTTATGCATAAATCTCATTTGTGTGACCATTATTATGCTGCATTTTATTCCATGAGCATGTATCTATGAAAAGGATTATAGATAGAGAAAAACCTTCATTCAAATAATATAAAAGTAAAATATTAATAACAGTTAATATACCAAAAACTAGTATTACATATTCCTATGTATCAGGAAAAAGGTTTTAATACTCCTTTTATTTAATGATAAATGGTATAGGTACTGAGTATTGTTACATTTTAACATATGAGAAAATTAAAATATTTAGAGATTTACCAAATTATGCCAATTATTCTGACTATTAAAATTCAGAACTATGAATCGAACCCATATCTTTCTAATTCCATGTTGTTTTAAAATATTTTAAATGATAAGTAAAAGCTGTGCATATTTATAGGGCACATTGTGGTGTTCTGATACATGTAATAACATGTAAAGGTAAAATCAAGGTAATTAGCAATTTAATCAATATAAATTTTATAATTTCTTTGTGGTATGAGCATTCAAAGTTGTTTCTTCTAAATATATTAAAATATAATAAATTAAATAATATTTTAAAATATCCATTTAAAATATGCATATTAAAATATGCAATACATTTGTTGGTAATTGCTTTCACTCTAGTGTGCTGTGGAATACTAGGACTACCATGTTTTTGCACTGAATTATATCCACTTTTCTCTCTTATCTTTGTTAACCTTCTGAAATAATTGTTGTGGCCTTTTGAATGGGTTTTCTCTGTTTTTTATGTTGTGAACAGTCTCAATGAACACATGATCAAGAATGTCAGGAAAGCTAGAATAGGATCTGTAGTTCCAAGTAATTGTGTTAGTTTCCTGTGGCTGCTGTGATGAACTGCCACAAACTGAATGGATGAGCTATGTTTTGAATGTTGAATGTCTTAATGTCTGTATGTTAAAGTTTTAGTTCTACTGGAGAACTATTGGGAAGTAGGTAGAAATTTTAAGATGCAGGCCCTAGTGGGAAATATTTTGGTCATTGAGGTTATGAGACAATGGAAGTCTGTCTCTTTCTCCTTCCTCTCTTTTTCACTCCCCAGCCATGAGGGAATTTTTTTTTTACCACAGACTCCTACCATAATGTTCTGCCTCACCACAGGTCCAAAAGCCAGTGATTCATAGACTAAAACTCCACAAGTGTGAGACAAAATACTGCTTCTTTCTTTACAAATTGTAACAGGTATTTGTTATAGTGACAGAAAGCTAACACACACTAAAATTAACAAAAAGAAATTTGTCTCAGATTTCTGAATACCAAAAGTCTCAAATCTAAGTGACAGAAGGCTTACATTCCCTCTGGAAGATCTCAATAATTGATATTCCCTCTTTTATCATTTTCAGCATTTTTTTGCCTTTCTTTACATGTAGCCACACTATCCCAAACTCAGCCTCAGTCTTTATATCACATTCTTCACAGTCTGAAATTTCCATCCTACGCTTCCCCTTTAAGTAGCCTCTAAAGAAAAGATTTTGCTCGTATCTATCACAAAGTGAGATATATTAAACTAGAAAGATGTTTATAAAAGGAATAATTTAAAAATAAATTTATAAAATTTATATAAATAGCATTTATGCAAGTGGAATTATAGAAATATTATCCACTAAACTCTAAATAATTAATTATCCAATGATGAATGAGAGGAATGTAATTCCCCTTCAGAGTCTCACTGGAACTATTGACATCATATGTAACAGAAAAATTCCTTTCCAAAACACTCATGAGGCAGATGAGAGCCATTCAAAATACTGCTTGTACATTTTAGGATCAAGTAATATTGTGAGAACAGCTACAAAGAGTGCATATTTATTTATTTGGCCACATTATCACATTACATGAATGTGTGTATTTTGGAAAAGAGAGAGGCAGTTATAACTAAACAAAAGACTGTAATATACTAAATTCAGTGTTTTGTGAAAAGACTAAACTGGAAACGGAAACAGAAGTTCTAATTTTAGGCTTGCCAGTAACTGTAGTTCTGTTTCTGGTGATTTGATATCACTAAATATCATAGTGTGTAATCAGTGACCTCCTCAGATGGAGAAAGAATTAATGGATGGAAGGAACAAACATGCTCTCTGAAGTCCTTGTATAAGAACATCAGTCACATTTGTGAAGGCAAAGTTTTAATGACTTAATTATTAAGGCCTCATGTCTTAATTCTATCACCTTGAGTTAATCAAACCTATAGATTTAAGGGGTAAGGAGTACTGAGATCGTAACAATCACCATAATCAAATTATTTTAAGGTTTTATTACCAAGAATTCAATAAATGAATAAAGAATATTGATTAATACAATTTGTGTTCTACAGAAGAGTATGGACTGCCTTGTCAATAATCTTGCAATTAGCTTTTAAAAGAAAATTTAAGTTATTATTTTAATTAAAGAGAAGTATGCTCTGTAACCTTACTCAGTGTATATTTCTTTGTTATTATTGTGTTGGATTATATAAAATTTAGTGCTTAGAAGTTGAAAGTGATTTTTAATGTGGAGAGTTTAAAATTAAAACTTTAGTCCTTGACTAGGACAGTTTCACCAGTGATTGAGTGACCACATATAGATTTTAATATTAAATTTCATATAATCTTTAACACATTTTGTACATTTGAATTCAATATAATAAATTGTATAGAGTTCCACTGTAGAGTACACAGCTATTTTAGAGAAATTTATTGATACAAATTTATGCAACTATGCTTTATAAATTCAAAGGCCAGTTATAGTCAAAATACTCAAATTGTTCTTTTAGCCCCTACAATTAAAATTAAGTTGTCTAGCAGTGCAATGTCCCTTGGAAACTACAGAAAAATGGAGAACTGGTTGCCTTTCTTTACACCTTATCACATTCATCACCTTTGCAAGACCATTTCCATTTTTGTCCACCATTGCCTATTTTGATAGTTTGGTATCACTTTTTACTTTGGAGGCAGATTTTGCATTTATATCTTGGCATAACATTTAATTACCAAACCTTGAACAACTTTCCATATTATTCTCTGCCTTACCATTGTAATAGATAAGTAAGAATAGCATTTATAATATTCCCATAGAGTCCTGAGAATTCAGTTGAAAGGATGTTCAGAAGAGCTCCTGGAATCTTGTACTATGTAACAGTGAGTAAATAAATGGTGATTGTCTTAGTTACTTACCTCATTATTGGGACAAAACACCAAACACACAAAGTTAAAGAAGCAAAGGTTTATTATACCTCATAATTTGTAGAGGTTTCAGTTCATAATTGGCTGACTATAAGGCAAAGTGGCATGGCAAAGGAGCATCACAGAGGAGAAACAGCTCATGGCAGGCAGAAGGCAGCAAAGCAGCAAAGTCATGAAGCAGCAGCAGTAAGTGTCAACAGCAGGCCTTTTTCTGTCCCTTAGGCTGGATAGCACTCACATCCAGAGTGGGGCACCCTGAATCCTACCATCACACCATGAATCAACTGAAGCATTATATTCATAATCCTAGCATCACACACTCTAGATCCAGCCACCCCCAAAAAGCCCCACATATGACTGCATGGGGCTATGTGGGAACATCTAGATACAAGCTGTAACAGTGATGATGATGATGTTTGTGATCATGAAGATGATCCAAATTTTGATCTGCTGCCTAAACTTTTTGTACTACTATATATTTTGGCAAAGTGCTAAAGATTACACTGAATTTATTCTATTTTTACAGGTAATTATGGAAGTTAAGAGTGTAAACATGCTATGCACTACCATGTGTCAGGAGGCAAGCCAAAAATTAGTGGAGACTATAAACAAAACATACTATAAAATAAAAAATCAATCATCTAGTGTATATGACTGCCTTTATTTGTATAGTGTACTAGTTTATGAATAGTATATATTTTGTATTTACACCACAAATGAATGTACTTCATGATAATCGATGGTCATATTTCTATAACCTGCTTTTTCTCTGATGTCTAATATATTGGCTATAATCATTTTAAAACTATAGTTCTGTTGATTTTCTTGTTTTAGCCACAGATTTCTATTGCTATGCTGAACTCCTGAAAAACAGTTCCACCCCTCCTGTATATCCACCACACAAACCCTTAATTATATCTGAGCTTCAGAACTAGCTACTGTAGCAAGTGAACATATTGTAAAATTTAATAATGTTTAGCTAAAGTTGTTATTTTATTTGTGATTCTGAAAGCCTACATAGGATACTTCTTTATAAGTTACCATCACATTTAAATAAAAATAACAGGAATTAACCAGCCATGGTGGCACATGCCTGTAATCCCAGCACTCAGGAGGCTAAGGCAAGAGGATTGCTGCAAGTTGGAAGCCAGCCTGGGCTACCTAGTAAGTTCAAGGCTAGCCTGGGCTACATAGTGAGACATTGTCTCAAAAACCAATAAATAAATAAATAAATAAATAAATAAATAAATAAATAAATAAATGGAATTGTAATCATATTGCAATGGATAGAGATAGGATTTTGGGGGGGGGATACTGGGGATCGAACTTAGAACCTTGCACTTGCAAGGCAGGTGCAGTGGCACTGAGCTAGACCCCCTGCCCAGAGTTAGGATTCTTGATCTCAATACTTTACATGATTTTCTTGAATATATATTGACATGTTTTGAGAAAACTGATATAGTCCAACAATGCTGCTTTGAATTCTTGTGAGCAAAGCGGTAAGTCTTTAGAGGGTGTTTTGAGTTGGAGAGGCAAACATGATGCAGTCACTACCACTATAGAATAGAAAACCAGAAGGTGAGCTCTCCCACATGATTTAAACATGGAGCCATGTTAGGTTAGTAAACTTTTGAAACAAGTTAAATGCTCAACTAAACCCGTAAAACAACTAATACTTTTAGAGTACTAAATATGGAAAAGATATAATTCTAATTTTTTAAATACCACTTATATTAACTAATTCTTAGAGCAACCCAAAGAGGAAGTACTCTATATTATAATTTTATAGATCCAGAGACCAAGGCACAGAGTAATTATGTGACTTCCCCACCGGAAGTCAAACTCTAGTATTGGATGGTTGACCTATGGTGTCTCATGGTCATTTTCCTAGTCACTCCCTGCTTCAAATCTAGCAAGAGATTGACAAGTCATGCAGTTGATTGACAAGAACACCACAGATAATAAGGCTCTTGAAGAAATCTAACTGTTAGTTATCTGCAAATGAAGAGTCAATTTATTTTTTTAATGTCCTTCTGAGCCTGGCATGTTTCACAAACACTAAGTATACTTTCAAAAACAAACAAAAAACCCAGCAGATATACTGAAGGCAAATGTCTATTTATCTGTTTTCTAAGCTGTGGTATAAAACCTTTATTTCTATGTTTAAAGAAAATGGATTTATAATTCCAGTCAACAAGGATGAGAAGTTCTCAAAATGTTCAGAGATCCCAGCAAATGCCTCCACACTGTCCTAGTAGCTTAGTGCTGTCTCCTACTCTTGCATCCTGAGACACTGTCCTCCTAGACAAAGTTCTTACTTATCATGATTCACCATAAAATGTCAAATCATGTAGCTTTTCTTTCTAGAGTGAAAATACTCTCATACTACATAAAAGAACTTTGAGGTTTTTTTTTTTTTCTTAGAAATTCAACAGAACAACGTGGAATGAGAAGTATACATCAGCCTTACTGCTCAATGAGGTCAGAGGGAATGTCATGAGCCAGCCATGACACTGGTTATGACGTATCCTACAGCACAGGTGTGGGCACATATGTGTGTATACATATGTAGATTCTCTTTGGACTTTAGTCAACAACTGTCCAATTCACCTCTATTTTTTAGAGAGTTGTTATTACAAAATCTCACAATAAATGCATAATGGTTGCTGAAATGTACAAAAGTCAATAATAAGAAAAAAATCTTCACACTGAAAAAGATATTTCAGTGGCTAAATTAGTGCCTGTCTTTCAACCATTCAAAAGTGTACAAACTTTAATTTACCCTTTCCATTTCTGAGACAGGGCCTCGCTAAGTAGTAAGTACCTGGGATTACAGGCATGTGCCACCTTTCCTGCCAAACCCTTTCCTGTGCAGGACAATCCCATTCACTGTCGGCACACCACCTTCAGTGAAGAGAGCCAACTTTCAATGAGACAGATCATCTTTGAATTTTGGGATTCAGAGTTAGTTAATTTTTGACAGTAACATCTAAACTTACGTGCATTAGGTTTAATTATTTCAATATGCTTCTATTTCCTCTTATTGAACAGATAAATTATAATAATAAAATCTTTCATGGTTTGGACAAATATTAAGATAAAATATGTAAACAGTATGATATCTTAGTCTATGATTACATATTAGCTCATTGTTATTATTGATGCTCATTGTTATTATCATTTTGTCATTTAACTTTAACCTCATGGTGACCCTTGAGATAATTAAAAATTATAGTATAAGAGATAAAGGACATGATCAGAAAGCCAACTTAACTACTGAAATATTTTTCCTGTAGTAAATAAAAGATTCATAGTTGTTTGTGTAAGACAACTAAAATAAAAAGACATAAAAATTAAATACAATAGCCAAGAACTATAGGGCAAATACAAAAAGGTGTAAAGTACACACAAAGAAAGAAAGGAGAGAGAGAGAGGAGAGAAAGGAGAGAGAGGAGAAGAATGTGAAAAGTAATAAGAGCCAGGTATGGTGGCACATGCCTGTAGTTCTAGCACTTCTTAGGAGGCTGAGACAGGAGAATCTCTGAAAGTTTAAGGCCAGCCTGGAATACATAGTGAGACCCTGTATCAATAAACTAAAATAAATCAATAAATTAAATAATTAATTAATGTAATAAGAGATGAAGGTTTTGAAAAATTAGGTACAAAGCTGGAAGTGTGGGTTGGTTAGTAGAGTACTTGCCTAGCCTATGTGAGTATGTGGGTTTGATTCCAACATTGAAAAACAACAGGAAGGAAGGAAAATAAAAATGGGTTGGGAAGATAAGGGAAGGGGAGGAGAAAAAGATAAAAAATATAGGGCAAATGACATAAGATCAAGGAAAATTAGAGAAAAGCATGCAGTTAAAATGTCAAAATAACTACAGGCATATATTATTCAAACTACAGGAAACCAAAGAGAAAAAAGACAAAAGGTAGAAAGAAGTGATGTAGAGGTATATATTTTTTAAAAAAGTATGTAATAGCAATCTGGAGATTCAGTGTAATCTTTCTGAAAGTGCAACTGTTGTTACTCACTGGAATGGAAAAAAAATCTTACTCTGCATATGGAAGTATAAAATATCTGAATACTCAAACCAATCATGAAAAAGAGCAAAAATGGAAGAACTATGCTTCCTGATTTCAAAATATATTATAAAATCACTATAAAAACTAGTGTTGTATTGACATGAGAAGCAGAATTTGATCAGTTAGAACAGAACAGAGATTTCAGAAATAATCCCACACATATACAATCAAATATTTTGAACAGAGTCCAATAATATACACTGGGGAAAGGATAGCCTTTTCAGCACGTGATGTGTGGGACGTTGCACATCCACATGGAAAATACTTAAATTAGATCCTTATCTTATACTATACATAAATATCATTTCAAAATAGATTACAGATTTAATCACAAGTCCTGAGTACACAAAAGTCTTGAATTGTCCCGGCCCACCGGTAAGTCAACGGAGACCCCAGAGGGGGGGTGAGAATGACAAAGGACAGGGGACACGAGAGATGGAGACAAGACAGGTTTCTGATCAAGTCTCGTTTATTGCGGAAGCTGCTACAACATATATACCGTAGGGCTAGAGGGGAGGAGCAAGAGGAGGGTACTGGGGCTACTTCCTTGTTGCCGGGTAGATTTGCAGCAGGCCCGGATATGTCCGTAAAAGGCACTCAAGAGTTCTAGCGGGGGGGCAAGGCCCCCCACATTGAATATAACTGAAAAATCATAATGGAATTTATCTCTATAATGTTTTCCTAGGTAAGACTGTAATTGTTCAAGAAACAAAAGCAATAATTAACAAGCTTTATTATGTTGAATTACAACCTTCTGTACAAGGGAAATGATCAACAAAGTTAAGAGACACCGTAAAGAATTAGAGAAAATCTATGTCTGCTATTCATCTGACAGATACTGCCCAAAATATATAAAAACTTAAAAAACAAAAAAACCTTTCCAAAGAAAAAAATAAAGGGCCAATAAATACATGAATATTCCTCAATAGATTTTTCCATTAGAAAATTTTAATCAAAACTACACTGTGATTTTATCTCACCATAGTCAGAATGGCTATTTGAATAAAAACAAACGAACACAAACCAAGAACTAGCCTGATGTCCAACAGTTGTAATCCCAAGACTTGGCATAGTGAGGCAGGAGGATCACATGTAGAGGGCAGCCTAGGCTACACAGCACAGCCATTTCTCAAAAAACCAACAGAACAAACAAGTGCTGATGAGGATATGATGTAAAAGGAATTCTCACTCATCAATTGTTGGATTGTAAATTAGTACAGATACTATGGAAAATAGTATGGAGGGTCCTCCAAAAAAATAAAAATAGACCTATCATAGGGTCAGCTATCACACTGACTCCTGGGAGTGCATCCAAAGGAAATGAAATTAGCACACTGACACTTTCATGCATATTGTATCGAGTAGGGTCCTCTAGAGAAACAGAATCAATAAGAAAAAAATGTATCTTTAAGTATATATCTAATTATGCAAGGTGAGCTGTTAGGTAGGCCCACAGGATGAGAAGCAGTTAGTCAGCAATGACTTGTCTGTGTGCATACAGGAGAGCCAAAGGATCCAGTAGCTAAATCCAAGAGGCTAGATGCCATGGACAAAGAATGATCAAGGATACATCGGTCTTAGGCAGAAGGCCTAGAATCTCCCAGGAGAGTTTTGGGCCTGAGTCCAGAGTGAAGAGCTAAAGAAGTCGGAGTCTTATGTCCATTGACAATGGCAACAGTAAAAAGACACTGCTGCTCAAACAGAATGGAGCTTTGAAAAAATAGTCCAGCCTTTTCTATCTTTCCTTTCCTTCCAGTTGGACTGCCAGGATATTAGATGGTGCCATCCACATCAGTGTAGATGGTTCCCATCAATTTGCTGGACAACACGCTAATAATCTCCGGAAAGTCCTACAGGGACACCAAGAAGTGGGCTTTACTAACACACTGGGCATCTCTTAACCCAGCTGTGGTGAGTAGGGTGGAGTGTAAACTTGATTGGCTTTGGAGTCTGCTGTAAACTAAGGGGTGTTGTACACCATAAACCATTATGTCCATGTTTATTGGAGCACTATGTAGAACAGCTCAGTTATTGAATCCATCTAAGTATGTGTACACAACAAAGTGTTACCTAGCCATAAATAAATGAAGTCTGCTTATTTATATGACAATTGATGGAAATGGTGGACATCTTGTTAATCGAAGTACAGTAGACACAGAAAGAAAAATAATAACCTGCAAGAAGAAGAGGGACTATTGAAGTTTGGGAAGAAGCTTTCAGAAGAATAGAGAGGAGAAAAAGAGGATAAAAAGACTGTTGACATCATCAATCGATGATATATGTGTACGGAAATATCACAATGAAACTCATTAATCTGTGGAAATATTATATTTTAATAACAATAACAATAAAAATAAAAAAGAGAATGTGGTATTCATATGCCATGGAATATAATTTCACCTTTTAAAAGAAGAAAAGCCTGCCATATATGACAATATGAATAAATGCAGAGCTCATTAATACGTAAAATTAGTCACTCCCAAAAAGATAATGATTGTATCATTACAATTTTTTCAGATATCTAAAATTGTCAAATGTGTACAAATAGAATGTTAAACTTTGAATGCCAAGATCTGGGGAAAGGGGAAAATAAAGAGTTAGTGTTTAGAGGGCATAAAGTTTCAGAAATACAACATAGTCCTAAAGATATTTTATACAAACTTGTGCCTATATTTAAGATTATTATACAGTGAAATTAAAAATATGTTTGAAATCCAGATCTCACACTACATCTTCTTGATATGATGAAAAAGAGAAAATAACTGTGGGTAATAACATTTTATTGCATTTTTTAAAATTTTACAGCAGAATATTTTAAATATTTTTACTGCAAAATGATGTCTTTGAAATCATGCATCTACACAATGTAGACATGTTACAAATCAACAAGTGGTATGTGATGAATATGTATTATTTTGTCTATTTTTTCAAAAATGATTTTAGAAACCTCATATTTACATAAGAAGTGATTGATCATGATAAAATAAAGATAAAATAAAATTACTTATTTTTCAAGTAACAATTGGCATAATATATTGATAAAAGTTTGCAAATAGGAAAAGTGAAAGACAAATACAGTATTCATCATTGTATGTGGGCTTATATTAATTACAGTTATATTTATGAAATTTATTTAGTGTATGTTATCCACTTCAGAAAATGAATACCTGAGAAGATAAGAAACACTAGAAGATTAAATTATGTAAAATTATCAGTGAAATTTAGAGAAGCCCAATAACAACAATAGGAAAATAATTAGAATAAATCAAAAAAGAATTAAAAATGTATTTACTGTTTGGATATATTCTCCTAAAAATGATAGACTGATGTTGGAAATTCCAGTACCTGTGAATGTGAGTAATTTTATCCTTGTAGGTGCAAAGTTAAGTTGAGCTGACTAAGAAGAACCGTACTTCACTATGACTGATGTTCTTATAGGAATAGAGAAATTTGGACAGATACACACTGGAAGAAAGTGATGTAGAAAGACACAGGTAGATGATGAGTACATGTAGATGGAGCTGGAAGTGGGAGGTAGGCTACTGCAAACTAAGAATATCAGAAGCTTCGAAGAGAGCTGGGAGAAAAAAGGAAAGAATGTGACCATCAATATTAATTATCATGTAGACTGGATTGATAAATGCCTAGGAAAGCACTTCTGGGTATGTCTGTGAGTGTGTTTCCAGAGACTATACAACAAACTGGTGAGGGATGTCTACCTGCCTGTGGGTGGCACCGTCCAGTAGTGTAGGCATCCAGATGAATCCCTTTCTCCTTTTCCTTCTCCTTCTCCTTCTCTGTCTCCTCTTCCTCTTCCTCCTCATCCTTGTCCTTCTCATCCTCCTCCTCCTTCTTCTCTTCTCCTTCTCCTTCTTCTCCCTCACCCTCTTATGGCAATGCAAAACCAATCAATGTACTGATTTAGTAATCACACCTCCTTAATCCCAGCATCATACACTCTAGATTCAGCCACCTCTGAAAAAGCCACCTATGACTGCATGAGGCTTTGAGGAGACATCTAGATGCAAATCATAACAGAGGAGAACCATGAATTTGAGAGGGCAGAAGGTAGAATGTTTAAGGTTAATTGTGTCCTTCTAAAATAATGCAACATGACTTCTAAAATGAAGGATATTTGGACACAGGCAATATAGAAATAATACTATATGAAAGCAAAGTCATAGAGTGGTGATTGTCATGTGAGTAAAAGGCAAAGACTGGATGTATGCTGCCATAAGCTAGCTAAGACTTTAGGCTACCAGAAGTGAGAACCAAGGAAATGTCCTTGCCCAATGGATTTTGCAACAGTATGGCAAGATTAAACATTTATTTCAAGCTTCTAATATCCAAAAATTGTGAAAGAATAAATTTACATTATTTTAAGTCACCTTCCTTGTAGTAATTTGTCACAAGCCTAATATATTATATTTAAGCAATGATAGAAAAATGTTTACTATCTCATGCAACAAGGCTATCCTTACTACAGTACCATATTAGACAAAGATATAAGAAGAAAAGAAATGCATCAATGTCTAATTCTCTTGAACATAGACCAAATGTTTTTTCTCTTTTTTTGTCCTGGGGGTTGAACTCAGGAATTTGTGCTTGAGATGCAGGCAGCAGAACCACTGAGCTAAATTCCTGACCCTACAACAAAAATTTTTGAGTGAAATATTTGAAAGTGGATTAGATTTTAGGAAAAAACAGCATATGCTATGCTGAAGTTAGATTTTTCTTTTCCAGAAGCAAGGAAGTTTTAATATTTTAAAAACCAATCAATGCAATTTCCTTTATCAACTTCATAGACACAGAAATCATGGATTAATATAAATTAGTATAGACAAAATGTTTGAGCCTATCTGACTCACATTTATAATAAAAATTATTAGTAAATGCCTTTAATAAAGAATATGTACAAAACCCCTGGAACTAGTGTGCTTCTTAGTAGTACAGGACTGTAAACTTTCCTCTAAGCTGAAGAGCAAGGCAGTGATAGTATCGCTTACAATTTTTATTTGATATTTTATTGGAAGAAGCTGTTAATGCAATGGAACTACAATTTTCTCAAGAATAGACATAAAAATAAGAAATAAGCAATATAACCTTCATTTGCAGTGATATTGATTGTCTAGGTAAAAAAATTCAAACTATCAAAAACCTCTTAGAACTAACAAGTGACTATAACAAACTGAGAAATATACCGTGTATGTATACAAAAGAAAATTTCTTTCCTATGCACTTGCAATGCATGACTGAATGTTAAATTTTTGAAAGATCTCATATAATGACACCATACACAATGACAATTAAGTTTATGTCTAATAAAAATCTTATATATTCATTAAACTTTAAATCTTATTAAATACACTAGATTTATATAAATTGAGATTGATATCAAGTTACTTATTGGAAGACAATGTTCAGATGCCAGTTTGTCCTACATTTATATATTAATCAATATACTCCAATTAATAATTTCAGGAAGTTATTTTGTGAGTATTGACAAAGAGATTCAAAAGTTAACATTGATGGGAAAAGGCCCAGAAGTGCTAAGATAATAGTAAACAAGAATATTGAAGGACTGCTATTATTCAATGGTTTACCAAAAAAACAAAAGAATCAAGGCAAAATTATAATGGCAAAAAGGAAAAGGATCAATGAACAGAACAAAAGTCCCAGAAGACACTGTCCCAGAGAAGTCTTTTGATGTTTGATTATGGGTCAGTCCAATTCAATGGAAAAAAGACGGTCCCTCCAACAATTTGAAGTGCAACAACTAATGGACATAAAAATCTACAGGTAGATACAATGTGTTATCAATCTTTCTATTACTATAACAAAATGACTGAGATAATCAACTTATAATGGGAAATACTTATGTTGACTCATAGTTTTATTTATTTTTTAAAGTTTACTGATGCAATTTAAATATGCATAATGATCACCTTCATCCTATGGAATTTGTGCATGTAAATCATATATCTTACTTCTTAGGTTTCTTTCCCATTTCCCTCCTCTCCCTTCAACCCTTCTTCCCCATTTTATTTACAAAAATTGGTTTCTATTTTATCTTTCTTTTCTCATTTTTTCTCTTTTCTCTTTCTTTTCTTATAGTTTTAAAAGTTTCAGTCCATGACCTCTTCTTTCTACAGATTTTGAGTTTGTGGAGATGCAGAATGTTATGGTTGCAGCATATGGAAAAAATACTCAGTCTGTGGAGTAAAAGGAGAACAGAAGGAAAAGGCTAGGATTGGAACGTTCTCTTCCAGATCATGCCTCCAATGACCAGAAGACCTCCCACTTGGCCACTCATCTCAAAGTTTCCATTACTATATAATAGCACAATATTAGGTACCACATATTTAACATGGGGCCCTTTGAGGAACCTTCCAAACACTTGCCATGCATTCTGTTCATGGTCCTCAAAATCCCATGTCTTTCTCACAGTGCAAATGCATTAGTCCATCTCCAGGAGACCTCTAATTCTTAATTGTTCCAGTGTTCCTGAAAATTGCATGTCCAAAGTCTCCTCTAAAGCCAAGAAAATTTAGCTGTGATCTCCTATACAAATAATAAAAAAGTGACATACTTTTAACATATAGTAACACATAGTAAACATTCCTAAATCAAAAGTCAGGAAAGGAAAATAGAGAAGTGGGATTAGACCAAAGAAATAAGGGCAGTTCCTGGGCACTGTACCACTGCACCAAGTGCACAGGAGGTGAGCCGCACAGGCACCAGCAGCACACATAATCCCCACCCTCATTGAAATGAGAAGACATGTAAACAACTCTCAAAACCAGAATTCCAGATCACCAAAAGCAACCCCAAAGGGAAATGAAATGGAACAATCTGATACTCAACCTCCTGGACTCCCTAAAATGGCAACAAAAGAGGATCTGGAAAAAATGAAATCAGAAATAATTCCTCAGATATCAGCAGAGATTGCATCCATAGATAAAAAAATAGAGGAGCTGAGGAACATAATGGAATTCCAACATAGGATAAAAATTGAATCCATAAAACAGATGTAAACAGATTTCCAGGAGATTAAAAACTACATTGAACGTTTATTCAGCAAAATGAACAAATATGAGGACAGAATTTCAGATATAGAAGGTAGGATTGCAATTAGTGACCAAGAAAAGAAAAAAATTCTCTAAAATTATAAGGGACTATGAGAAAGTAATCTAGTAGCTGCTAGACAATGCAAAGAAGAATAACATAAGACTGATCAGAGTCAATGAAGAAACAGGAGAGAGTGCCAATGACATAATAAAACTGTTCACAGAAGTGATGGCAGAAAATTTCCCAAGGAGGGGAAAAGAAATTGACATACAGATAAGTGAGGCATATAGGACTTCAACTAGCCTTGATCAAAAAGAATCTACACATAGGAATATAATAGTTAAGATTCCAGAAACCCAACAGAAGAACAAAACTCTACAAGAAGTTAGAGAAAAGAAACAAATGACATAAAAAGGAAAGGTCATCAGAATCACAGCTGACTTCTCAAGGCAAACCCTCAAGGCAAGAAGAGTTTGGAGTGACGTATTTCAAGCCTTAAAAGAAAACAGTCTCCAACCCAGATAGATGTACCCTGCAAAATTATCCTTCAAAGTTGATGGAGAAATAAGATACTTTCATGACAAAGAGTACCTTAAGACCTTTGTGAATACCAAACCAGCACTGCAAAAAATTTTAGACAATATCTTAGGAAAACACAATGAGGATCACAACCCCAGGAAGGCCAGCAGAATGAATCTATCAGGTGCAACAAGAAATTAAAAACAAAGGGGGAGAATCCAACAAAAAAATGTTATGACAATGTCAAGTCAATACATATCAATTATAACCATCAATGTTATTGGTCTCAATTCACCAATCAAAAGAAATAGACTGGCAGAATAAGTCAAGAAGCAAAATCCAACAATATGCTGCATACAAGAAACACACTTAATTCAAAAGGAAACTCATAGACTGAAAGTTAAAGGGTGGAATAAAATACTCCATATGATAGGAACCTGAAAAAAAGCAGGAGTAGCTACCTCTTTGCAGATCAAGTGGATTTCAAATCAGCACTGATTAAGAGAGACAAAGAAGGATACTACATCCATGTAAAGGGAACAACCCAAGAGGAAGAGATAACAATTATAAACATATATGCACTAAACAGTAATGCACCCAACTATATAAAATGAGTACTAACAGACACGAAAAATGAAATAAGCACTAATACAATAATAGTGGGGAAACTCAGTAACCCACTGTCACAAATAGATAGATCAACTAGACAGAAAATAAACAACAAAATACTAGAACTCAATCAAACTCTTCAACAAATGTACTTAACAGATGTTTACAGAGTGTTCCACCCCACAAAATCAGAATACACATTCTTTTCAGCTGCACATGGGTTGTTCTTCAAAATAGATCAAATCCTCACTCATAGAACGTGTTTAAGTAAGTGCAAAGGAATTGAAGTTATCCTCTATATATTATCAGACCATAGTACAATGAAATAGGCGATCAATAGCAAAAGACACTGCAAGAATTTAATAAACTCATGAAATTGAACAACACGCTTCTGAATAACCAATGAGTCACAGAGGAAATTAAAGAAGAAATCAGATAGCTCCTAGAATTAAATGACAATATCAATGCAACATATTGGAATCTATGGGGCACAATGAAAGCAATGTTATGAGGGAAATTCAAAGCAATTAATACTCAAATTAGGAAATAGAGCAAGCCCAATTAAGCAACTTGATGATGAACCTCAAGCTTTTAGAAAAAGAAGAGCAGGACAAACCCAAAGCTCACACAAGGGAAGAAATTATAGAGACTAGAGGAGACATCAATGCAGTGGAGACTAAGGGAATGATAAAAAAATTGATAAAGCCAAGAGTTGGTTCTTTGAAAGAATAAAATTGACAAACCTTAAGCCAACCTTATCCAAAAAAGGACAGAAAAGGCCCAAATCCATGCATTAGGAAAGAAAAGGGTGAAATTACAACAGACCCAGCAGAAATCCAGAGGATCATAAATACCTACTTTGAGAATCTATACACCAATAAGATGGAAACTCAGAAGAAATGGACAGATTCCTAGATAAGTATTAATTACCAAAGTTCAACGAAGAAGATCTAAACATTCTAAACAACCCAATATCAATTAATGAAATTGACAACATAATTAAAACCTTACCAACTAAGAAAAGCCTGGGCCCTGATTGGCTTCACCACTGAATTCTACAAGACATTTAGAGAGTAACTACTACCACTGCTGTTTAAACTCTTCAGTGAAATTGAAAGGGAAGCAATACTCCCAAATTCGTTCCTGGAAGCAAACATCATCTTGATCCCCAAAGCAGAGAAAGACCCAACTGAAAAAGAGAACTATAGGCCAATCTCACTGATCAACATAGATGCAAAAATCCTTAATAAGATACTGGCAAATAGAATGCAGAAAATCATCAAGAAGATCATATACCCTGACCAAGCAGGATTCATTCCAAGGATGGAGGGATAGTTCAACGTACACAAATCAATAAATGTAATACACTATATCAAGAGAGCTAAGGACAAAAACCATATGATCATCTCAATAGACACAGAAAAAGCATTTGACAAAATCCAACACACGTTTATGATAAAAACCCTACATAAAATTCGAATAGATGGTTTCTACCTCAATCTGATAAAATCCATCTATGAAAAACCAACAGCCAATATTATATTAAATTGTCAAAAAATGAAATTCTTCACACAAAAATCAGGAAAAAGACAAAGATGTCCTCTATAGACCAATCTCACTAATGAACATAGATGCAAAAATCCTTAAAGAGATACTGGCAAACCAAATGCAGAAGATCATCAAGAAGATCATACATCCTAACCAAGTGGAAATCCAACATGCGTTTATGATAAAAACCTTACAAAAAATTGGAATACACGGTCTCTACCTCAATCTGATAAAGCCATGGATGAAAAAAAACCAGCCAATATCATATTAAATGGTCAAAAACTGACATCCTTCACATTAAAATCAGGAACAAGACAAGGATGTCCACTATCACCACTCCTGTTCAATATAGTCTTGGAAACATTAGCTACAGCAATTAGAGAAGAGATAGACATAAAAGGAATAAAGATAGGAAATGAAGAAGTCAAATTGTCATTATTTGGAGATGACATGATTCTCTATATAGAAGACCCCAAGAACTCCACCAAAAGTCTTCAAGACTTAATAACCAAATTCAGTAAAGTAGCTGGATACAAGGTCAACCCACAAACATTAATAAATTTCCTCAAAAAAAGTAAAATTTCCTCTACACAAACAACATACTCAACGAGAGAGAAATAGGGCAAACAATTACTTTCACAATAGCATCCAAAAAACTGAAATATCTAGGAATCAACCTCACAAAAGAAATCAAAGACCTCTTCTCTGAAAACTGTAGCACTCTGAAAACAGAGATTGAAGACGATATCAGAAAATGGAAAGACATCCCTTGCTCCTGGGTAGGAAAGATCAACATAGCAAAAATCTCAATACTTCCATAACTGCTGTATAGATTCAATGCAATCCCAATTGAAATTCCAGCAGCATATCTAACATACTTGGGAGAAAACAAGAAGAGGCCTAGAATAGCAAAAGCAATTCTAGGCAACAGAGACATGGCAGGGTATATCACAACCCCAAATTTGAAACTATACCACAAAGCTACTGTGATAAAAACAGTACAGTACTGCCAAAGAAACAGATCTGAGGACCAGTGCAACAGATTAGATGATGCAGAAACAACTCCAGACATGGTCATCCACCTCATCCTGGACAAAGGATCCAAACATCTCACTGGAGGAAAGACAGCCTCTTTAATAAATGGTGCTGGAAAAATTGGGTTTCAACTTGCCAAAGATTCAAACTAGACCTATACCTCTCACCATGCACTAAACTAAATGCAATGGATGAAAGATCCAAATATTAGAACAGAAAAGCTGAACCAACTGGAACAGAGGTTAGGTAGAACTCTTGAAGACATTGGTGTTGGAAAAGATTTTATGAACAAAACCTCAGTTGCCTGTGAACTAGCACAATCAACAAGTGGGATCTCTTCTTATTAAAAAGCTTCTGCACAGCAAGAGAAATGACCAACAGTGTGAAGAGACAATCCACAATGTGGGAAAAAATTTTCACTATTTTTTCCTCAAACAAAGGTCTACTATCTAGAATCTATAAAGATCTTAAAAAAATCAGACTTCCCAAATTTAAAGACCCAATCCAAAAATGGGCATGTGAAATGAACAGACATTTCTCAGACAATGAAGTTGAAATAGCAAATAAACATATGAAAAAATGTTCAGTATCACTGTCTATTTGAGAAATCCAAATGAGAATAATGCTGAGATTACACCTCACCTCAGAAAGAATGGCTGCTGTCAAGAAATCAACCAAAAAAATGTTGGCGGAGGTGTGGGGAAAGAGGAACACTGCTCCACTGCCGGTGAGAGTGTAGACTGGTGCAACTACTGTAGAAATCAGTATGGAGATAGCTCAAAGAACTAGGACTGGAAGTCTCATTTGACCCAGGTATTCCCCTTCTGGGTATCTTCCCCAAAGAATTAAATGAATCATACCACAGTGGTGTATGTGCACCCATGTTCATAGCAGTGCAATTCATAATAGCTAAAACTGGGAAGCAGCCCAAATGTCCATCAAGTGGAGACTGGATAAAGAAAATGTGTCTTTCTTTTTATAAAATGGAGTACCATTCACCCACAAAAAGGAGAAATTAGAGAAATTTATAGATAAATGGATGTACATTGAGGTAATACTCTTAAGTGAAATAAATAGGACACACAAGTGTAAATACCATTCTCTAGTGTGAGAAACTGAAAGTGTAAATAAGGACTAAAAGCTATAATAGATAATGTGACATAGGAAGAAAAGGGAAAAGGGGAGGGGAAGTGGGAGGGGGAGGGGAAAGGAAAGAAGGGAAAGGAATTAATATGAGAAAATGAAAAAATGAAAGAAAATCTTTGTAAATAGGGAGGGATGGAGGGGTTGAATGGAGGGCAGGGAAATGGGGGAAAAATAAGAACCAGGAAAGATTCCTATGTTGGGATTCCATCATGTTCCTCAGATCCTCTATTTTTTTTATCTGTGTCCTCTCTAGATTTATTAATCATGTCTTGCACCATGAGTACAATCTTTGCTGTTATCTGAGTAATTATTTCTGATTTCATTTTTCCCAGATCCTCTTTTGTTGCCAGTTCAGAGAGTCTAGGTAGTTGAGTATCAGATTGTTCCATCTTGTTTCCCTTTAGGGTTGCTGTAGGTGATCTGGAACTCTGTTTTTGAGGCTTGTTTATGTGTTTTCTTATTTCCACAGTGGAGGGGAGGGTGCTTCTGGCTTCCACGCAGCTCACCTTCTCTGGGATGGAGGTGGGGAGCTTCCTTCCAGGTGCTGGGACCGGCTGACCTTCTCTGCCCTAGGAGCCTGGGATGGTGGCGGGGGCTCTATACAAACTTCTTATCTTCAGCTGTACACATGACCTTACCTGTAAGTGATTCATTATATTCATAAGTAAATTCTAACTTCATTTCAATAATGTATTGATTGTAGTATGTTTGTCTCTTAATCACTAAATCATTGTTTATATGTGTACTAAATGTCTTAAATTCATAGAATTCCACATTGTATTTTTCCACCATCAAAGACTTCCCCTTGTAAGCTCAGTAAGTTATTCTGACAGTCATGTAAATAAGTCACTTTTAGCATTGCCTCTCCCCTGGGTAGGTATGGACATTTTGGGCACAGCAGTTTATTCACTAGATTTTTCTCTTTATTTTGATGTCAAGATTTATTGAACCAGGAGAATCAAGAGAATTTCTAAAATAACTATCAGAACCACACCACTTAATCACCACTAAGATTTAAACAGACTTCAGGTTTTACAATTAGAGTGCTCTAGTCTCCACTGAACACTCTGTCACAGTACCATTTCTGTCAAACTTAATTGAAAAGCTTCTTCAACATTATAAGGCTGCATACTAAGTTGATCTCTAACAATTCAGACATTAAAATTGAAAAGAAGGAAAGAGAGAAATTCACTACCTTAATTCTAGTAAGCATTCAAATTATTTGGGGGAATCAACCAGGGATTGGAAAAGGAAATTGGCTAACCAAATATCTGATTTAGGAATGTTGATAGTTATGTATAATTAAAAGAAACAATAGCAGCAATGTGATTCAAAATCATCCAATATACAATATAATGATACCCAGTTTTCTTATTTGTGTACATACATCAAATTTTCACTGTCTCCTATCATTTACTCTGAGCAAATATGTGTAAGTAATGATTAAGTGCAGGCAGAAATAGTCCTCTTGAAGCAGATAGTAATACAATGGCTTTTTTCTGTGAGTTGTTTATTCCAATATTAAATGCAGACACGTTAGTAAATATAAAAGAAAAAAAGATTGCATGGTATTGCTGTAGAAACACTACTTAAATAATCAGTTAAAATTTGTCTTCTTTCAATACTTCTAAAATAATATTTTTTGTCTAAGAAGGACTTACTCAGTTTAACTAAAATCATCCTGCAGACACTTTTTTACCTGTATCAGTTGTACAATGTAGTTAACAATGATATTAGTAATTTTTCCAAGTATTTCATCATCTGTTTTATTAAATTCTAATAGTTTTAGACTACAGATGCCAATGTGTTGCTAATTTTTGAAATATTTAAAATAAAATAATCATGTTCCTGTGAACAACTGTATTTTCTTCACATCTGTTTGAAAAGAAAATATAGACTGCTCTCATTTTTAAGATCACTTAAACCAACCTCAGAAATGTATAAATGGCTGGACCAAAATCAGAAGCAGTAACGATCAAATAATAATGTAGGCCAAAAGGTTCGCCATCATTAGTCTATATACATTTTACATTCCAGGCTCAAAACAAATTATCTTTGTGAACTCCAAAAATTATACCTGTAAATGTGCCATTATATCATCAACATACTGCATACCTAAATTACAAATTATACCTCATGTACGAGAATTGCTCAATTGTGTTGGGGTTTTTTTGCCTCAGAACTCATAATCTTTTATTTTTTATTTATTTATTTTTAAATTTTATTTTATTGGTACATTTTAGGTATGCAATATAATGCCATTCATCACTGGAAATTTTCACCTTTACATAATCTTCAATTGTATGTTTAATAGTGAAGCATAATGTTTGACTTAAAAGGTTGATAATGAATTGAACTAAAATGACCCCTTCCAGTTTATTTCCAATTTTTCTTTCTATAAGGCCTGGCTTTACTGCATGCAATTGTTCTGTGGCCCATTAAAATGCATGAATCTACATGCATATAATTGGACTGGTGGGTGTATGAACATAATCAATACTTTACAACTGTGTAATGTCTCAATGTTATGATCTATTGCTCAGACTTTTCTTGATTTCCTGTCTGGCTTTAAGCTACTTCAAGTCTTCTTCATCTATCATAGATATCTTCATCAGAGTCTTCTATAGCTTTATGCATTATATTGAGGCTATGTTCCATCGTGCATGTCCATATTTTACTTAGAAGCAATTATATGCACTCGTTGGAAAGATTATTTCAGACTTTACATTCAGTTTTGAAGAATAGATCAGTATTTCAATGGGCAAAAATAAAATATTTCACATTGACATAATGCAACCAAAAAAAATCAAGCCTTCTTGAAGAAGAATGAAAGAGCGTGGAAATAAACACATCTATATCTCAATTTTAATGGTTATTGCTAAATTTCAACTTTTAAATAGCACTGACAATCTCTTCCCATGAGGATTTTGTGAGATATGACTAATTACATTGCACTGTGGTGGGGAGCTTTCCATTTAGAATAAGTCATGAAAACAAAACAAATGCAGTGGCAAAACAAAACATTTTTAATTTTTGCTTTCACATTTTGCATCAGTGCATGTCTCTCTTTGAACATGTAGAGAATTTGCAAAGTTGAGGGTGATGGCATTTTCTTGTGCCCTTATTATTTACAGGAGAAAGATAGTCTCGTTTCCCAATTGCACAGAAAGAGGAACAATATTCTTTTGATTCATTAATTTAAAAACAGAATTGTAGAAGTTGAGTTACCTGACAAATGAGTGAAGAATTACAGGATATTCTGCAGATGTCAGTTAGAAATATGTGGAACAATATTATTTCCTGCTACTACAAAATACTGGAACTGGAGAAGACAAAAATTAAAGCTCTCAGAGTTTTGAAGAGAGGCTAAAAACTTTTAAATGAAATTCTTTGTAGAAAAACCTGCATGATAAGATCATTTGGCTACTTCAACTCTTGTAAGAGAAGTTGTGTGTACCTGAAAAATGTTAATTTTTCATTAGCAGGAAAAGAAGGCAGATGATTACAACAATAGAATTTATAAATAGCAATTTATTTTTATTTTGGATGAGAGGCCTTTTATTATTCTGGATCTAGGGCAAAGGGATTTGTACTGTAACCTTTTTTCATTGGCTTTTAGGAAATCAGGAGAATAACACATATTCACGATGCTTTGTAAAAAGTTACCCAGAGGTTATTTTCTCAGCTTCATGGTTTTTTTCAATTCAATTTCCCCCTTACCTCATATCTTCCTATTTTTCTATACATAATGCTACCTTTTAAAATTGCAAAATACTTTAGGAGTCATAAATATTTACTTTGGCCCATCACCTAATAACTGATAAACATTATGTACACAAATCGACCAACCAGTGTAACAAAAATAAATTCATAAATAATAAATGCATAAGCAGAATTGTCTAAGAATATATATTTATATATTCTTATATATTCATATATAATTATATTATTTATCATATATTTATGTTTGTATATTTATGTGTATTATATATATAAAATTATATATATTTAAAAGTCAATATTTCCTAATATTATGCATGAGATTAGTTAGGTTAGAGAATATATGTCTTGGATAACATTGTTCTTACTCCCTTTTGTTTACCTCTGTGGAAAGTACCTAATCTGTGTTTTTTAACAGTATGTTTCACGTAAAAAGACACTGGTTATTTTGTACAGGTGGATTAGATGGAGGAGCTTAATTAATACTCCTGTGAGTACAAATATTTGCACTGACTAAAAATATTGAAGAACCCCCAATATTATCGTAACAGCAAAAAGGGTGTTGTATGAAAAAGCACAAATATAAAGAGTGCTATATTTTGAGGTCAAACTTAAAGACAGACATTATCTATTTCCTGATAGCCTAGGTATCTTTTTTTTTTTTTTTTTTTTTTGGACTGGGGATCAACTCAGGAGCTTGAATTTGTGAGGCAGGCACTGAGCTAAATCTCCAACCACCTAGATATCATTTTTAAAGATAAGAAAAATCTATTTCTTACATCAGTTCATCTCAAATATTTTGTTCTTATATTACTATTGAATTATATACATATATATACATATACATATAATTCAAAATAAGTATTCAAAATGTATGTGTTTTCTGAGTGTCCTATATCTTGAAAATATTCAATAGATTTTCTTTATCAGGAAGAAAACATCATCAACAAGTAGATAAAGAAAATGAAACTTAAAATTTAAGAATCAAAGCAGCTTTAACTGTATGTTGATCAAAAATGTAACTGTTTCCAAAAACTATTTTAATTTTATTGTTATCATCTTAGAGGTACTATTGTGTCAATTTTATAGGGTTACTACAATGAAGCTTCACAGATTGGTTTATTACACCAACAGAAATGTACTATCTCACAGTTCTGGAGAAGAGAGATTTGAAACTGAAGTGCATACATGGTCATACTCCCTTCGAAAGTGCTTGAGAAAGAGAATTCCTTGCCATTGCCACTTCTGGTAGCCCCATCTGATACTTGGCTTGTGGCAGGGTAAACCCCTTCTTCACATAACACTCTCTCTAAGGGTGTACCCTAATTTTTCTTCTGTGCATATCTCTGCTCCCAAATTACTCATTTTTACAAGGACATAGTCCATATTGCATTAGGGTCCACCTTAATGACTTCTTAACTTGATCATCTGCAAAGACAATATTTCCAAATAACAAGCACTGGAACTGGACATGAGGACTTCCTCATCTTTGGGTAATACAATTAATGCAATCCATAACAACACCCCAAATGCAAGCTCCCTTTCTTGTTGTTACCTCCTAATTCAAGCAATTCAAGACGCTTGCTTAAGTGCAACTGTTCTATAAAATTCTCATCTTTTAATTGCTAGAATTACAATTGAGAAGCATAAAGTATAATTTATTAATTTCCAATAGTCATCTGTTGATTTATTCCTAATTTGTTTATATTGCATTTCTCTTCAATTAAGCAGATAAAAGAATGCATTTAAAATTTTTATTTTTTCCATATAGCCTATCTTTGTAAGATTTATAGAATTCATCTCTGCTTTATAATACACTCTCTAGGCTGGGTGTTGTGGTGCACACCTATAATCCTAGGAATCAGGAGGCTGAGCCCAGATGATTGGATGAGTTTGGGGACAGCTTGGGCTACATAGCGAGTTTAAGGCCAGCCTGAACTACATACCAAGAGCCTATCTCAAAAAAAAAAATTCTCTAGTACTAATAAGGTTTATAAGATTATTGTTTCCTAAATTATGAGATTTTTGATTCCTAAATGCACAATGAATAGAATAATCACATTTTTTTTCACATTTTTTTTAAAGTACCTAAAAATTTAGTCCATATAAGTTATGGAAATATAGGTACTTTTGTAATCAGAATTGATAGAAAATTTACCTATAATTAAATATCACTAATAAAGTCTTAATAATTAACTTGGATCAGTTGCTATTCAACTTTGAGATTTTTGAAATAATTTTCTAACTGCAAAATTTCCAATTAATTTCATTTTATTCTCTCCTTAATTAAAAAATCGCTCCTTAGGATTTGAATGATTTGTTTTTGAGCAGTCTATCTATTCACAATAAAACTATTTGATGCATGGAGTTATTCAACAAATAGACATATCTGTTAGCTAGGCCATTAAAATTAAAAAATAAATTATGTACATATAGATAATCACTCTAAAGGGAAATTGTGTTATAACTGCAGTGTTCATCCCTAGGAATTTAAAAATATTTTTCCAAAGTAAATGCAGTTTTTCTGATTTTGCTTAATGCACAAGAAAATTAACTGCTTTAGTCTGATTTTTTCTTTGTAAAAATTATTTTAAAGTTGGAGAAAAATCCAAGGACAGCAGCAACACCAAAAGTTGAAGGGGAAAGGATCTTATCTGAAGATTTTAAAGATTCAATGGAGGAGCCCTAAAGGAAGGGTAAGCCTTGTTTAACAGCTGGCCTTGACCTCTAGAAGCCAAAGCACATGATCTGCACTGCTGAAGAGAGGTAAAGACACCTTGTGCTTATTGAAAACCCATTTGATATTCAAGGCCAGAAACTGATGAGTCAAGTGTGTCCTCCTTCCAGCAGAAGCTGCCAAGGAGACCCTGAGGTCATTTTGGTTAACATATGCAGTGTGTGAGCAAAGGGCAGATGAGTCCAAAATTAATATTTGATTCTTCTGACATCTCCAAACTCATTCTATTTAGTTTGCAAAGGGTCAAAGCCTTCAGGACAAATGTTGCAATCAGATGAAAGGCATTTAATATTAATAAATGAAAATTAATTAAATTGTTTTATTTTTCAGTGAAATCCACAAGAGTTTTAAGTAGTTTAAATATTTAACATTTCCTATTCATTTTCAAAGAATTATTAAGTCTTAAGGAAAACTATGTATTGATTTAATTTTCCAAAATTTGTGTGAGCAAAATGTTAAGAAGAAAACTGAGATTCTGGAAGAAACGCATTATGCCCCAAGGTTAACAAAACACAGTTAGATGTCAGAGTTGGAAGAGAAAGAAAGGAGTTTTTGATTATACCAACACTGCTCGTGATTACCCAACATTGCCTTATTTACTGAAAACTCTCTTTGAGGCAAAAATCTTTTACCACATCACATTTTTAATTGGAAATGTAATTGTAAGAAGGTGGAACAAATAGTTAACACACCAGGACTAGTCTAATCAGTCCGTGAGTAGCTATGTAGCCATGGCAACAGCCCTTGGTTAAAACATTTCTCATGGAGCCGTCTTGCTCTCATAGTGGCTGTACAATGTGATGCTCAAGATGAAACAAGCTGTTAGCATATTTAAAGAAAACAGAGACCTGGATAATACATATGGCCTCAGGTTAATTTGTATCCTTAAGGAACCCTGGAATCCAGGTCTCAGACTGGGGTGGGTTTCTGGAGTGGAGATATCTCACCTGAGAAATTTATATCTGACTTTCAGCTACCAGAGAGAGGGTAAGGACTTGGCAGCCTGTGTGGGACTTCCTAATATTTAGGTGTATATGCATCATTGTCCTACAGTTATTGCATTGTATCTCTTGCTCTAATAAATCTTTACCATGATTATAATTTATGTTGAATTGTGTTAATCCTTCTAACCAATAACTGAATGAGTTATGGGAACTTGCACCAAACAAAGCTATTAAAATACATACTTATGTGCAAACCACTTACATGACTTTTATGGTATAACAGAGAACCATCAAATTACTCAGTTTTGATGTTAAATATTCAAGAGCTGTTCTACATTTCCAAATCACCACAAAGTTAGGAAAATATCTTCAATTCTTGTCCCTAGCTTGATTTCAGTCTGATATGTGCATACCTGTGAATCTCTTTATTTTAAAAATTTGATTCTTTCAGTGTTTATCAGGACAGAAATCAGCTGGGAATAGATAATTCAAGTTAGAATACAAGGTTTTTCCACATGCAATCTATCACCTTATAATCCTATTTAATATGAAAATTAATAGTGATGAATAAAAAAGTAAGCCATAAAGGAGATGTTGGTTTTAAAAAATGAAAATATTCTTCTCTAACATAGAGATATTTTCAGCTGAACGCAAATAAGAAAAAGCAAACATAGGATGAGGTTTCTATCTACCTCCTATCTGGTTGAACACAATGTAGGAACTGGTCCTGTGAAAGCATCCCCTACTTTCTGAAGCAAATAGCTTTTACTGATGAGAGTGTCTCCCATATGCTTCTTTCTCACACCCTCCATCCCTAAAATATCCAGGTACTCTCTTCCTCTGTCTTTTCTCTCTTCTACAAATTTGTCATCCTTTTTTCCAAATAGTATAAAAACCTCAAAGACTAGATGCTTCCTTGTTTTTTAAATTTTTTTCTTTTGTATGAAATACCCTTCAATACCAAGAAAAGCTTGTAGTGTGAAATAAAATTTGTATGTTGTTCTCCTGTTAATCTTTAGTAGCTAATTTCACAGACCCAGGCACTGACTCAAAGACAGTAGCAGTAAACTGTTGTCCTCTATATAACACTGGAAACAGCATACAACAAGAGTTTCCCTGAGGCCTGGTTATAGTAGACAAAAAAGATGTCCATGACAAACAAGGAGCTATCAGCTTGAAGGGTCTGAGTCCTCAAACAGGAATTAGGGAAATATATTGTGAATTGAACCCACTGTAGAAACATTTTATTATGACGAGCAGCCTGAGACTGTCCCAGTTGGGGAGTAAGGAATCAAGAGCCCCTCAAAGGGCCAATGCTCCTCAGAAAGAAAAACAAGCACGATCATCATCCAAGCTTCAATAAACCTCATGAAATCATTACCCTGATAGCTGATGATTGCAGAGCTTAAGATTTCCAACTCTGTAGAACAGGTTTGTATGCTTTCTGTCACAAAATTTTTGGTATTTTTCTCCAAAATGATCACATATTCCACATGAGTTTTTTCAAATATAAAGGTCAATTTTCTACCAATGAGAAAGAGTGTATCGATCTCAAACAAGTATTTATTATTACATATGCTTCTGAGTGGTTTTAAGATTTTATAAGAGAACTTTATAAAAATGTCATATGTAGATATTAAGTTATGTACTCTCCAATTCTTAGTTTTGGAGTATTTTGACAAAAATCAACCTATCAACATCTGTAACATCTGTAATATCAAATGCTATGTTTAAAATTGTCTTACTAGTAATTATATAAATATTTTATGATAGCAAAGCATGTTTGTTTGACTTTATTCTATATCCAACATATTTAAATTTTATTTGCAAGGATATCATTTGTATTCCATTATATTTAAGAATAAAGTTATATGTTTAGAATCTCCCTTCTTTTAAGGTAATGATGTTTTCTTTTTTCATTTGATATTATGTCTAATGTATGCAGCTTTGAGTCTAAAACAATTTATGAATATTTTATTTATTTATTTTAGTAAAGATTACATGTTTATGTGAATCAAAAACTTACCATCATAATGAGTAAATACCAAATTTAAAGTGAAGTAAATGTAAGGGCTTGTACTGGTGGGTTGTTTGTCTACTTTCATAACTGTTCCTACTGTTCTGAGTGCTGAGTGTCACAAAGGACTGACCTCTACACCCTGTACTTGGTAAATGTCTCCCAGGAACCCTTAGCAAATGAAACTGCAGGAATCCTGAAGAGCAGAAAGGAAAATCCAGGTTGCTTTTTCCATTCTCTTTCCAATACGTGCCCTGATAGCATCTTCATGTTTTCTAAGTCTCTAGGCCTTTCGGGAGACTTGGCTCAAAACATCTTCTCCAGATTAAATTTCATTCATGCTACATTCCTTCTTTATTACTAAGAATGGTATCAAATTTGTTTTACTAATTGTTTTGTAAACTCACAGTACAGTGTTTGCCCATTGAGTTGTTCTGTATTTCTTACCAATTAGTGCTCTATATCGAATTCTCCCTATTGAGATATCAGGCTAAAGATATTCTTTTCCAGAATTTTCCTACTATAACAATATCCACTAATATTTGAAATACATATTAACTGAAGTTTAGTTAACACATATTATGCAAACTTCACTATCATGCATTAGGGCTGATAAAAAACCCAAAGAGACACAATCTAACACTTTAATCATGAAAGCTGAAATTCTTAAGCATCAAAATATCAAAGTCTGAAATCCTGAAAATCACAATCCTGAAAGACTATATTTCCAAAAGTGGAAATCCTGAAAGACAAATCAGCAATTCTCATTGAAAAGAAAATTCTATATAAAACAAGTAGAAAGCTAGATTCTAGTGAAGGATTGATGTGTATTTTGTGGTATGCAGTTTAATTACATTATCTTAGTTGGGAAGAAGAGCTGGCAACCTGATAAAACATCAAGTTTGGTTTGTTTGTATGGCCTTGCCAGGAACATATTGTCATGTGAACCTGGTGAACTGGGTGGGAAGTTCAATGTAGGCACATATCATCCTGTGGCTTGGGCCAGAGAACAAATACAGAAGGCAAATTGGCCTCTCTGAGAACAGTTTGTAATTTTTTGTAATTTTTTGTTTGTTTTTCTAAATTTTAAATATTTTCCCTCATATACTTTTTTTTTTACAATTCGCTACACTATTTATTTCACTTTTGTATCATTTCTAAAATTGATAGTAAGTTTTGTTAAGATTTTTAGAGAGTTCTAATTCATTTATGCAAATTTTACTACAAAAAGTCTATTCCTATAATGTTGATTTTGTACATAAACATTGAGTGTGTATGGAAAGATGTTGAAATTTTCTCTGTAAATGAATAGAGGCTTTTTTCACACATTTACATTTGTGAATGATAAACATTTCTTAAGGTATTGGCCCTTTGGATGACAGCACATCCAGAATTGATCCATCTTTAAAGATTTTAATATTATGAGATTTTAACATTCAGAAATATGGCATGATGATACAATCCAATAGCTATTACTTTCTATTTTCTTGCTAATTGATCAAAATAAATTCTTTCCTGTCTTTTATATTGTACTTGTCTACCTATAACAATATTTCTTTTTCTGGATTGTGTCCTTAACTTTATTTCTGAGACTCCAAATGATATTTTCAGGTGGTTTTTCCCCCACCATTTTATCTAACATGTGTTAATAATTTGTAATTATTTTTCATAACATGCTTCTTATTTTCATAAATTCATAAATTACACACTATGAATTAAATGCAAGCAGAATGTGTAAAGTATTGAATCATGAAGCAAACTATGGAAAAAGCAATCAATTACTGAGAAAGAAAACAACATTACAGAAGATAAGGTTTTCTATCGAAAAATTAAAAGCTAATGACAGGTCAGCTACCAGTTGTTTGATGAGAAGAAACAGACTTGAAGGCTCCACAGCTGGATATGCAAGAAAAGTGAAAAGATGGCACAGGATGTGTAAATGGTAAACAGTTCAAAAAGAGATGAGGTCTAGGATTAAAGAGAGAAGAGAATGAAAAGACCAATTTCCCACAGGGAATGTAGACATTTATACTACATGCATGTACTAATAAACTAAAATACTAATAAAAAAGACAGACTTAACTCATTTGCTAGAGTACCTTGAAAAAATCATTAGGAGTTTGTTGCTAATGACCACAGTGAAAACAGGTTGAATCTACTACAAGTAGGAGAGTGAGGATTATGAAGCTAACAGAGGGAAAGACAGAAATCAAAGGCAGAGGGATCAGTAAAGGCCACTCTTAGCATGCATGAGCCCTGGGTTCAACAACTCCCATCACGGTCATTAGAAAAAGGAAGGGGAAGCAGAGGAGCGAGAAGAAGTAGAAGATAGAAAAAGAGTTGTTTATAATTGGGCAATCTGACATTGTGTATTTGAGCTGTCATCATGACATCTAGCCATTAGGAAATCAGAATACAGGAGGCAAGCAACTAGAATACAAATTAGAGCAGGAAAATTGAGACAAGCAAGGGAGACATTATTCACATTTTTTGAACAGAGGACTTGTGAGAACTCAGATGGAACTCAAATTTCATGAGACAAATGGCAGTAGGGTTTTAATAGCTGGATAAGGGAAATATTTTAGACCACTGTGTTTACTAACTGCTTTTACCTAGCATTAACAGTAAGCCTAGTCATATATTCTTGGCAAAAGTTAGTTTTACAACTTGGTAGTTTTACAACATCCTAGGGAATTTCAACTTCTCTCTGACAGAGATTAGGAGACTGAGATTTCCTTTTGTTTTTAAATGGATGGCTCCAAGGTCTTTAAAAAGATATGACTGAATATTAAAACTCACAAGAGAGAGCTTTTTAAAACAGTTACATCTTGAAAGTTCAAAAAGAATGAAGATTTTTAAAGTGAAATGTTCAAAGAAAAGGGACAAGGAGGTGTAAGGGGCCTAAAGTAAGCAATAAGCTTGTTTAAAGTTTAATATAAGAGAAAGTTAAGATTCCCTTCAAGGTATAGCTAAGAGTTAAAGTCACAGAGTAAACTAAAATTATTATGTGTTAAATGAGCACAGAAAGAATCAAGGAGACACACACTATTTAGGTAGAAGAATAGTCAAAAAATAAATGAACAAAAGCCAAATAGAGGTTGAGCAAAGAAAATGCAAAGACACAGTCAAGATTATACTAGGAAAATTTGAAGAAATGAAGAAACAAGAATGATAATTTGGAAATTGGCAATTTACAAAGTGGAAAAAACTTTTTGTGAAATCAAAGAGGGAGATAGATGTAAGCAGTAAATGTTCTGTTGATTACATTTTCTTCAAAAATGGCAAGTTTGGCAGAGAATAACAGGTGTTAGCACAAAGAGGAAGCATTTAATTTAGTATGACAGAATTTGAACAGATTTGTTGTCTTCAGAGAATAAAATTGAATAGAGAAGCACATAGAATAAGCAAAAAGACAAGGTAGAGTTTTGCCTTTTTTATTATTAAGGTTATAGTCTATAATGCTATATGAAGAGTTACATGAATTTGCTTATGTGAAAGAGAGGTCAACTTTCCTTTCACAAGGTAGAACAAAAATATATGAAATTAGTAATTAATCAGGCATTTTAAAAATGTGATTTCCATTTAAGGGTCCAAATGGCCATTATTACTGTTGTCATCTCACAATCACTGATGAATTGCAAGATGTATTCACATGTGTGTCAAAGTATAAATAGGTGAATTTTACCCACATTATGAGCCGTTACTCTTTTGTGCATTCATAAATTTTTCTGTTAAATCTTTTCCTTTGATTTTCTTCTAGATTTAGCCCAATTCAGTGCAATGTCACATGAAAACCCACTTTTACAACTTTGGGAGGAGGTTGAAAGTGAGTTATCAGGAGACTCGGGTACCAATGATGATTTAGATCATGTAAGCCAAAGAAGTTAGCAAGTTATGACAGATATGACAGAGATATGAAAAATAGAGAAGTACAAAATAAAGACCTTAATTTTGTTGAGGAAGAACACAGTAATGTAAATAAACATTTGACTAGTCAACATGCTACAAAATGATTATGTATACCTGAATAATCCAACCTTAGAACTAGGTCAGAAAATGTTATTAGGTTCTTGGGTTATTGGTTCTAGGAGTGAAACCTATTGAATGGAATGCCAACACTGTGATTCATTGTTAGAAATTGTTTATAACAGGATGGTTTGCTACAGGATGTTTCAAAATACAGCAATAAATATATTAATAAATTCAAAACACACTAATTACAATAAATCATACAATTAATTATTATTAATAATAAATTTCAAACTACACTAATAAATACAAGTAAACATTCCATATGCATCAATAGTAATACTCAAAAATATATTTATCATGACACCTCACTATCTGAACTAAAAGCCTCCGTAGCAGGACTTTATTGTTCTAATCAACAGAATCTAAAGAACTTATGGAGAAGTGACAGATGTGACATTGGGATTTTTAGAACAATAATGATATTCAAGAGATTTAGTTTCTTTCAAAATTGCCTACATTTTGACGACAAAAAGACTCACCAAGAAAGAAAAATTTTGGCTGCTATTCACTCATCTGTTGAGTGCAAATGTTTCAAACTATCAAGCAATTTATATACTGCCCAAATACATAACAATTCATGAACAATTTGCATCATTTTTTAGTTGTTGAAATTTTTGATAATATATCCCCAGTAAACCTTCCAAGTATGGTATAAAAAAATATATGCCCTGATAGATGCGAAGACATTTTACACTTTCAATTTACAAGTTTGTCCACTAACTCAGCCAGTAGGTCTTTACTCGTGCAGTAATTAACTATATGACTTTGTGAACAGACTTGTTGCATCTATTTAAACATTAACCAAAATGTCACATTTGACAATTGGTTCACTAGTTACCCATTGAAGTTACATTTGCTAAAAGAATACCAGTTAACCAACACAGGAACTATTTGTAAGAACAAAGCTGAGATTCCTGAAAAAATGTTCCAAGTTCACAATAGAGAAATGTACAGTACAATCTTTGGATTTCACAAAGACATAATATTGGCCTCCTACATGGTGACAAAAACCAAAGTAGTATTGATACTGTCACCATTATGCATGATGATAAGACTGACAGTGAGGCTGGGGTGGTGGTTCATGCCTACACTCAGGAAACTAAGGAAAGAATTTCCTGTGAGTTCAAGGTCAGTCTGTGCTACATAGGGAGTTCCAGGTTAGCCTAGATTATACAGGGAGACCCTATCTCAAAACAAACAAACAAACAAACAAACAAAGATTCATAGTGAATCCTCAACAAAAATGAAGCCAGAAATATGCCATGATAGCACAGGAGTATGAACACATCACATCCACAGAAAACACTAAACACTTCTTTTAACTACAGTAGAAGTACAATATGCTCCAAGGACACCCTTTTTATTCTCTTCCAGAGCGGTTATGGCCAATGTTATTCACCCTTTCAAGCAGTTTTGACTTTTCCTCAAATTCTATAGGATGAATATTCCTAATAGGATCTTGAACTGTTGTATTTAACTTCCTTTTCATTTCGGGGGTTGGTTCTAGAGAATGAGCCCAGGGCCTTCACACCAAGCTAAATTCCCATTTTATTTTGATACAGATTGTCACTAAGTTGCTATGTTTCCTAGGATAGGCTGGAAATTGTGATCTTGTCTCAGCTTCCTAGAGTGCTGGGATTATCGTTATGTGGCGCTACACCTGGCTTTTGACTTCCAATTTTCAATTAAATTAAAGACTCTAACCCTTCAATTAGAAACAGAATTATTTACTTTTTTATTTAACAGGAAAAAAATTGAAATAGAAAGAATGGCAATTTATTATCCTCTTGCAATATATTCAGCAAATAAAATAAATAAAAGCATTTATGCTAATTAAGTGACTTAAAAGTAGTAGAGTATAGAAAATATTACCTATTTGAGTGGTAACAAGTTCCCATTTTACATGTTGAATGAAGACTGAGAAGCCGTACATGGATTATAAATGCCCGTATTTCACAATTATGCTATATTAGGAAACTTGAATCCAATGAGAATGGTAGGTGACTTTGAAATAAGATGTATACCTTCCAATTATCTGTTTAGGATTAGGCAGAGAATATAAAATTAAAAGTACAAAAAAATTTTAAAAAGAATATCCAAGAACAAGTTTTGACAGTTAACAGTAAGAATAATTTACATGAATTTTGTATGTATTTTACTTTAATTCCACCCATTTATAGATGAGAGAATTAAGGATAGAGATTACAATTAATATTTTCAAGAGAATATGACTAGCAGCAATATTTAAACTTCTGCATTAGGAGAAGAGATTAAATGAAAGAACCAAGACACATCACGTACAGGTACAAACAAGCACCCAATGATGAATGTAAATGTGTTGTATACCTAAAATGTACCAATAAAAGAATTAAAGCAAAAAAATATAATAATTTCCTTTTTATGATTTTAAGATAAATAAGCCTTAGGATTTTTAAATATAAAGCAATATGAGAATTCAAAGAAAATAAAAAATTATTTTATTGTTTAAATAGATGAATTCAAGGACAAGTTAATAAATCAAATTCAGAAGATGTTAAGAGCTTCACTAGAGACATCCCTTGCAATTCGATCAAGTAGCTAATGAATAAATACATAGAGAGAATATTTAAGCAATAAAATTCTTATGCGGAGTTTACACTTATGATTTACTTATGTTAGTACCTATTTCATAAACAGGGAGATGCTGCATATGAATTTGTAATAAATTTTTATTTTATTACTTGTTATAAAATTAATTTCTATAAAGTTTACATATAATTTGTATAAGCCCTATTCTCTGATGATAATGAAATAATAGTGTTTTAACAAAGAATGACCGAGAAAAAGAGAAAAAATAAACACAATTATAAAACTTCATTTTAAACCTCTAAATCATTATGCAGTTCAAAGGAAATTAAAAATAAGAGGTACAGACTCTATAGAAAATAGTTCGTATGACAGTGAAAATACTAACTCTAAATAAGGACGTTTAAGATAATAATATTCCTCTGAGAAAACATGAATAAAAACAATAATGAATAAAAATAAGGAATTAAAAAAACAATAAAAAAAGAAGAACAAAATAAAAATTCTTTAGTAAAATTAGGACTGTTATTAACACATCTTAAGAATTCTAGCAAATAAACATGTCTTAAAGTTAGCATACCTATTGGAGAAAAAATATGAAAAAATGGGTTTTAAGACTGATACAAGATTTTAGGGATATAAACAAAGAGCTAATAAACTACAAAAAAACTCACAGTTCAATGTATTTCCAAAATACTACAGAAAAAGCTATTTACTTAAAAAAATATGGAGATTATAAATAATGTATAATATGTAATATATGTTGTCTATTGTGCATAATATATATTTTTTCAATAGCCTTCTTTGAGTGTAGAAATTTAGTAGTCCAAACAATATAATTTGAAAATATTCTATTCATAATCAAATGTGTGAAATATTTAGGAAAAAGTAATTTTAAAATTATAGGAATTCTATGAAAATACTTTAATTGGTGATAAGAAAAAAATGAGAAAATATAAAAAAGTAGAAATTATACTATGTTCCTGTACTTCAGAACTAAAACCTAAAAATATATGTATTATTTTGGTTTTCTTGTTGCTGAGAAAATATCTGACACTTGCCACGTAACTGGAAGAAAGATTTAATCTCTTCCCAGTTTCAGAATATTTAATCCATGGTTTACTGGGTCCGAGGCAGGAGTATCACGGAGGATGGGTTTAGCACAGCAAAACTGATGTTTATTCTTAGCTGGCAGCAAGCAGAACTAGTAATAATGCTGAAGAGGAAGGACAGGGGCTAATCCCAATGTTACACTTCCAAGACCCACCCAGAAACATACCTGTACATTTTTAAACTTAATGTATGGGATCATTTTAACTTTTATTATGATCATAATGACATCATTTTTAATTGCCCAAATTGCCAAGTACATGGAATTAAGCACAAGGAAATACATCTGCAAAAACTTTTGAAAAAGTACAAGAATGAAGATTACCCTTTGGGATATTGGATATTGTTTCATTGAGCCAAATATGAATAATACCGATGCATAACAATGAAATATGACAATGATGTCACAGTTTATTGGAGGAAATTTAAAATTTTCAATAAATATTTGTAGTACAAACTATTTGGAAAAAAAATAATGTTTCTAATTAGTTGATTCCAGGTGATTTAAAAATTAAATGGAGAAAAATACCAGAAAAATGAGCACATTTTATTGAAAACTAACTGTATCTGTTAATAAGATTGCTAAATGCCATTCCCATATTATGTGAATAAATATATAAATAGGAAAAATGCCAATGGAAGAAAGGAAACAGAATTTTAAAAATAGTCTTGCCATTAATCTAGTCAATTACATAAAAATTTAAAAAGTCATATTTTATCAAATCTACAGATAAGTCATACATTAATAAAATGAACAATAGCTTAATAGATGTTTAATCTTACTAAGATTAGCATATGCAAGTTACAAAGGATAACAAAATGAGATTTTTATTAATTAAAAATATTTTCTGAACAAATCATGCTACAATAAAAAGGTCAATGCTGTAACTTTTTGATAATAACCCTTTATACATTTTTCTCAACAGGTTTAAATATATTAATCCTATTTCAGTTCAAAATCCCATTTTTAGGGGAACGTATTTCCCGAAATACTTACTTTGGTGATAATAAGTATCAGCATAAAATGCCAAAAGTAATGATCATAATATTATAAAATATGTAAGTTAAGCACCAAATCATTTAGGTAGTCCAACTATTTAGTACCCAAATATGATCATGAAAAAAATTTAAATGAGAAATATCAAACTTTTTCAAAATATAAACCATTTATATATTTAGCTGTAACTACTACTGTTAACTCACACATGCATACACACAAATAAGTCACAGATACAAGTACAAAAATGTAAGCAAGCCACAAATATCTTTTTGCAAATTTTAGCCCTGAACACTTCTAATTCTCTAATGTACTTTTGCTCCTTTTATTATGGTGCTTTATTGCCTTGCACAAAATATAATGTATTTCTTATCAAGTGTATTATGTATAACCATACCCAATAGAGTCAACAATTGCACCTGTTGCCAGGTGCCATGGCACATGCTGTTTTTTTCCATCCAAAGGCTGAGGCAGGAGGATAGTAAGTGTGAGGCCAGCCCATGCAACATAGAGAAACCCTGTCTTAAAATAATGTGAAAAAAGGCTGGAATTGTATATCAGTGGCAAGGATGAGATGCCAGGAGTCTAATCTCAAGTCTTGAAAAAAGTACCTGTCACATAGTTGAGTGAAAATATTTCCACGTATTACCAATGATCCTTCTTTGGTGTTAGACATTGTTTTATTTATTTATTTGTTTGTTTATATGTTTGTTTGTTTATATTTTTCTGTGTGTTCTCTCTTTATATCAAAGTCAGGAATTATTTTTAATAGATAATAATATTTCAAGAAGGAAATAATCTTGTGGATAATTGTTAAAAACAAAAGATCCAATCATCTTCCAAAAGCCCAGCCTCTGAACACAGGAGGTTGTTGGGGGCCTCTGGATCTATGCCTTAACAGTGAGTGTGTGGCATTGTCATAACACAAGACTGCAAGGTCAAGAAAAAAGCTTTATTTATGTGCAGACTGCAGCACTCTCTTGGACTGTACGGTTATGAATTCTTAACTGCAGAACTATCAGAAGAAATGGGAGACCGGGAAAGTTTGGCTTTTAGCCCGAGGAGTTTGTTGAGAATGGACAGGAGCAGGAGAGGTGAGAATTTGAGCAAGAAAGGTCATTAATGTGAACACCATGGGATTTAACATGGGAAAAATAAAAACATAATTGCACTGATGAACATGGAAAAGGTAATAGGAATTATACATAGAGTTGAAAAATTAAACATAGTTTGTACAATAAGAATTTGTATTATAAACTGCCATCTTTTATAGAAATAAAAGTTCCAACAAGACATTTCCAAGATTATTTGAGCAAGTCATTTGCAACTTATTCTAAAATGAAATATATTTGCAGATCATACTAGCAAAAATGTAAAGCCTTAATTCTAAGAAATCTCTGAAAATAATAAACACTATTTTCAATTTACACTTCAGAGTCACACTTTAAAAGGGATAGAAATATTTACATGTCAAAGTTTATAAGATGCTTTATAGATTTAAGATTGTGAACATCAGAAATAAAGCAAAAAGGAATATGTATTTAAATAGAACATAAATTTATAAAGAACTATCATTGAAAATGATAATCTTATTTAAGCAATATAGTACATATTTCTAGGAAAGCAAGCTATCAAATTATCAGCTGTTTTTGTTTAATAAATGTATTTTATTTGTGATTTTTGAGTGAGGATATGTTAATAAAATGTTCAATTTTAAGTAAAATCTCTACACTTTGCATTAAATTTCATTTTATTCTCATGGAATCACTGGTAAGTAATATTCAGTTTTTTAGGTAATTTTAATGATTTTATAATATTTTAAACTATAAACTGATTTCAAAGAATAAATTTTAGATAATGGATATCAACATGTCAAAATCAATGTAAGAGCAGTAAAATTTAGGGGTTTACAGTGGAATGAAGTAGGAAGTGAAGCCCCTATTTTCTCTTCAGCCTCCATACTCGGCCTCCTCATGCCAGTCTGCAGCAGCAGGCTGTGTTTGTTTACAATTGCACACCTTTTAAAATAAGATAAACTTCCACTTGCTGTTATTTTAGAATATTTTCCTGTATAATTCTTCAAAGAGCTTGCTCATTCGTAAACATAAAGCCAAAAAAACCCATCACAAATGAGACAAATAATGAAAGCAATCTTGTAACTCTGAGATCAGACTGTCTATACAGCACCACACAGAAGAATGCTCCAGAGTGAAGACATTACGCTCTGTGTCTATACTGTCAAAGAAACACACAGTCCATATCCGAGGGCTACTACTGAATGCTCAAAGCATAGTTAGTGCCATCAAGGAATTGCATTTTTACCTTAGATTAAAGTGGCCACATTTAACTAGAAACTACCACATTGGACAGTATGATCTACAGGTATTGTCTTACACTAACTAGTTTTTGAAGGCTGTGGAATATGTTATTCATTTTGAGTATCTTTTCATGGCATTCATATATGTTAGTCACTTTAAAAGGCTTTTATCAGTCAGTATGCATTTGCAGCACAGAATGCTAACATTCATCACTGGGAATCTGTACATATACAAAACACACCTTAATTCTTTTCACTTTGTCCCTTGCCTCTCTTCTCCTTCCACAGCTTCCTCCCCTCCTTTATTTATTTTTTTCCTTCATTTTTTTCTTTAAATCCCCTTTCCCTTCCTTACAAGCTCTCTCCTCACATCTCTTGTTCTTCTTATTTGAGAAAGTTCTTCCTTATTCCTAATATCTAGCATCTAATTTGCCCCTTATTTGTACTCTGGGTTTCTCACTAAAATGAAAAACGTGATTTTTTAAACTTGGGTGTACGATGTACTACACTTAAGATTATGGTCTCAAGGGGCATCTAATTACCTAAACATGTCTCAAGTCTGTCCTTCTTTATGGCAGAAAATTACTCCATTGTATACAAATACCACAATTTTAGCCAGTTAACTGTTGATGGTCATATGGACAGTTTGCAATACTTAGCTATTGTAAACCATGCTGCTATAAACATGGGTATGTATGTATCACTGAGGTATGATGCTGCAACTTTTTCATGAAGATACCTGGAAGGAGAATAGAGGGTCACATGGAACCTACAGTTTTAGTTTTTAAAGGACTCTCCATAGTATTTGCACCAATTTATACACCCACTAATCATAGAGAAGGGTTCCTTCCTACCCCCTCCCAACTTCACCAGCATTTGCTATTGGTTGATTTCTTGATGGTAGCCATTCTTTCTGGAGTGAGATGCAATCTCAGTGATATCTTAATTTGCATCTCTCAAATTATCAGCAATGTTAAACATTTTTTCATTTATTTATTATCCATTTGTACTTTTTCATCTGAGAAGAGTCTATTCATTTCAGATGCCCATTTTTTTTTAATTAGGATTTTAAATTTGGGTGACCTAATTTTTGAAGTCTTTATATATTTTAATAATTAATCTGCATGAGGAGTAGCTGGCAAAAAGTTTTCCCATTCTGTAGGTTATCTCTTCACTCTGTTGGTGGTTTCCTTTGCTGTGTAGAGCTTTGTATATGATATGATCCCATTTGTTGATTTTTTTTGTAATATTTCTTGTGCAACAAAGGTTTTGTTCAAGTGGTTTTTCTGTATATTTTTAAAAATAATAATGAATGGATTCTAATAATGCTTGTGGTTACTTTGTCATTTGTCATCTTGGCTAACCTGGACTACAGTGCCCAGAATTCTCTTTCTAATATTATTTCATTTAGAGTGAAGCAAAGTTGATATTATTTACCAAAGACTGAAAATGTAAAATAAACACCAGTAGGTATTTTGTAACATTTCAATACCACCTCTTAATTATCCAGTCACTTAAAAATCTAGGAGATGTTAAATGATTTTGCAGAAATAATTAAATCCTCTGGCCAATCAATTTAAATTGATCGAAAGTGAGATTATTGCCTGTGAGTGTAATTTAATTTGTCAAAAGTACTTTAGAAATGCCTTAACCTGAGCAGAAATACCCAACTAATAACTGGCTTTATCATTGTTCTCCATTTTCTTTTGTTTTTCTTCATGACACGAGACTCCAACCCGGTCTTAATCTTCACTTCTCAGTTGCTTGCTTGTCAATTCTGTCTTTACTGTGAAGCGCTCATGGGGCTCCAAAATCTTTCCTGGTTCACTGATTGCCTTCTGGACTTCAGATTTGGTGATCCAGATGTCCCATACATTGAATAAGCCAATTCACTGCAGTAAATCATTTTGATAGATGTTAAATGAATTACTAAATATAAGGATGGATAGATAAATTAATACATAAATTACCACTCACTGGTTGTTTCTTTTTTTGGAGCCTGACTAAAACACCATTTAATTCTCCTGCTTTTATAAGGATGGCAAATAAAGGAAAGAAAATTGCCAGAAATGATTAAAAATGACTAAGTAAATCTTCTTTCACTGATACCTATGAGCAAGGATAGCAAATTTTATAAGTATCTTTTTCCTACTTTCGCATAAATCAGTGGGTAAAATTTGCATTTGCATATTAAGAACCAAGCACCTGGTCCATGGACACTTGCAAAGATTATAATTGTGATAAAAATCATAACTTTTATGGGAAAGGATGCAGGTCCTTGTCAGCAGTTACAACTATACACCGTGTGTAGTAAAAGACATGTTTATTACTTTGTTTATTTTTGTGACTTGATACAGAAGATAAGACAAATTAGGTATTGTCATCTTCTCTTCTGCCATATAGAGAATAAAATGTTAAAATCAAGAGAGCCTCCAGGTAAAACAAGTGGGTGAAACAAATGGCAATATGATACATTAGAGAGAAAGTCATTTGGTAATTTAAAAATCACAATAGAAGTGACAAACTTTGGTCATTAACTTTTTCCTGAAACTTAAAAGATAATACAAATATGAAAATGATATTAAAGTGTGAGCTAAACTAAACCTGAAGAACTAGATTTAACAATATATCAAGCAACAGCAAACAAATAGATATATGCTTCTAAAGTTCAACATTTAAGCTCTCTGATATGATAGTGATTATTCTCATTGAGGGAGCAGAGAAAAAATAAAGATGTTAACATAGCAACATATTTGACCAAAATCCAGAGAGGTGATGGAAGGAAGGAGGGAGTCAGTTCCAAAAGAAAAAAGTACAGAAGTGAAATCAGAAAGTCATATAAAGTTTGATGGGAAGAAAGAATATGTAATTTAAATAGCAAAGAAAGCATTCACTGGTAGTCTTATTTTTGATTGTTCACGTGGAAGGTACAGATTAATTATAGCAACTTTGGAGGCTAAGTTTAAGACATTTCTTTAACAGGTATATTCACATACGGCACAAATACATACATAAAAAATATTCACGTTATGACTAGTAGTAAAAGTGAAAGACTAGGAATGGCCTAAGTTATCCATCTACTCACCCATATGGAACTGGTTGAAAAAAACCATAATTTACATGATATAATAGAAAACATTATACCATCATTAAAATGTATGAGGCTCCTCTCTATGTACTGATGCGTAATTAATTTCCAGTTATATTGCCAAGTGAAGAATAAGAAATGTGTGCAAGATTATTATGTTTGTAAAAGGTGATATTTGTATAAGGGTGTATTACAATAATATAAGCATTTATGGTGGAGGGAGCCTGGAGTGTGGAAGAGGATGGAAAGGAGACTTTATTACAGTGCATTTAGCATTATTTTAGTTTTTATTTGTGACTGTATATTTATATATTGTATCTTGGAAATATTTAATTAAAAATTAATATCAGGTGACCATTTGAAGGCAGTACTCAGGAAAGAATGCCATATGAGTATAAAAATTGAAGATTTTATGATATTTTCAGAGGGCAATGTTTTAACACTGAGAAATTAGACCAAATACTAGCTATAATCCTGTGCCTGGGCGTGAGACTCTAGAGGAGTTTGGGATGCTTTTCTGGATCTTCTATACAGTCATAAGTAAACTATTTCTAAAAGTGAGCACCACAGACCCATTCATCCATTCTTGTTCTTGAATGTTGTTTGACATCAAAGGTTTGCTTACCTGACACCTCGAATCTATAGAAAGAAAACCATCCGAAAGAAACAAGCGCTAAGAAGCACAGCTTCCTTGCCAGCTCGCTGTGCTGTTTAGTCACACTTGAGCCACTCAGAGAAAAAGCGCAGCGCCAGCTTCCTTCTGCCTCTTGATCAGCCTCCCGATCAGACTCCCAACCGCACTGAGCAGCTTGAAGCAGCCTTCTCACTTCTGGTCACCCACGAGAAAGCAAGAGCTTTCATCTTCTCTCCCCAGAAGCATCCCAGAGTCTTTCCCTTGGCAAGCTGATCTCCCTTTCTTCTCTGTGGCTTCCTTTTCATTTTGTACTCAGCTACTTTGTATCAAAAACAGAAAAGAAATCAATGTTTGTTTTGATTCATTTTCCTAAATTGTATTTCTGTAGGTGTATTTTCTGTTTCTACTGTTCTCAAGCCCCCCCATGAATGAGGAGTCTCTATTAAACTATGGGGCAGTGAATAAGCACAGCTCCTCACAGTTAATCTGTCTCTCAATCCAAAGACATTTACTCAGGAGGCCTTTGCAGACTAAATATTCTACAACTTACTTAGAAGTCACTTGTTCACATTGTTAGGCAATATTTTATTTTGGCTTTTTTAATATCATGCAACCTCAAGTGATAATATCACTGTTTAAGAACTGCAGAAAAAGGTTTTCAAGTTTATTAAAGATGATTAAGAATGAAATTAGAATTCCTTTCTTAAGGCTACAAATTTCACTCACTGGAATCTCAGTTTTCCCTAGTCAGATCTGCTTAAGGTATTACAAGCAAATGTTATCCACCAGCCTGATATATTTTCTGGAAGGTGTCCAATCAGGTCATCATTGTATTTATTTATTTATTTGTATTGGTACATGTTCCCAGTACGCATTGTTTACATGAGTTGCACAGAGTCACTCCATATACATAACACACATTAACTTCTTCTTTCACACCTGTCCCTCCCCTCCTTTCTCACTCCCTCTATCTCTTGATTCCATTACCATTTGAGAAAGATCTATCTCCTTACTTCCTTTTATCTATTTTTTATTTCAGTCTTGATGTTTTGGGTCTCATATAAGAAAAATCATGTAATATTTAAGCTCGTATGTCTGATATATTTCACTTAACATTATGGTTTCAAGTTGTATCTACTTTCCTGCAAAAGACTCATTTATCTTTGTTTATGGCAGAGTAGTACTCCATTGTGTATAAATACCATATTTTCTTTATTCACTCATCTGTTCATGGACACATAGGCTGCTTCCAAGATTTACCTATGATGAATTGTGCTGCTATAAACATAGATATCCCTGTATCAGTGTAATATGATATCTTTGACACTTTTGGGACTATATCTAGAAGGGGAATAGCTGGGCCAAGTGGAATTTCTAGTTTTAGTTTTTTGAAGAATCTCTATACTGAGTTCCAAAGTGTTAAATTAGTATCATTTCTTGAGCATCAAATCAGAAAAATCATCTAAAACACATAAGTTCTGAAATCAACTTCTCTTGAATAGATTTTAGTTTAAGATGCACACCAAATGCCTAAGAGTATTCCCTACTCCATAACAAAGATCAGTCAGCATCATTTCCAGGTCAAAGACAAAAGGTCTAAGCAGAGTCATGTGTCTAACTTCAACATCTAAGTCATAACTGAGTTATAGCTATCACCGTCCTGCCTCCTTAAACAAATCTTTTCTGACAATTTGAAACCTGCAAAATTTGTGTCTATTTTTTAAAATTTGTACTACACTTTCTGCCTATGTCACACAATTTAGCAATTCATATGTACCTTTACTTTTCTCTATTGTGTCCAACGTTTTTCAAAACACTCCTCCATTTCAAGATGGAACCTAAAACTTTGCTTTGCACTATACTCCCAGGCATCCTGCTAGTCTCTCAGAAAACTAAACAAGCAAGCAAGCAAACAAAAAACAATAAAGTCTTATTCATTTGACAATAAAGTATCAATTGAAAAAAATGGTGGATCTCTTTTTAATGCCTATGTATCAAGGTCAAAATATTCTTTAAAACATTGAATTTAAGTTATGAAATTTAAAAAAACACATATCTCGCCTTTCATATGGATCCCGTAGTAACTTTCTATTTAAGTAAATATTGACAGAAGATTTTGTGAGAAAATTACTTGTTCTGAGAAATTTATTATCCAGATCCAAGTTCTAGTGAATACCAGATACATTAAAAACATCTGCCAACAAACTGTTTATGTTAAATTCCTTTGGCCAGAGAGAAGGTGATATCCAAACAGAAATTCACAGATCCTACTTAGTCCAAGTGGATAATACTTCACACAAATGCATATAACGGCTTCCTTCAAATGAATAAAACCAAATTCTTCACCCTTGCAGAAAACATAATATTTTAGGTAGACATTTCTCACATTGTTCATATGTTAATATTTCACATAACAAACATCAAACTGTTCCAAGACACAACATAAAAGTATTCTTGTGAGTTGTAGGAAACATGTTATCTCACATATGACTTGCATGATTACAGTCCAAAACATTGTAGGTTAATGCAATTAATTCTACAGTTTATAAAACAGATAATGAGAGGTTGATCCAACTAATTTACTTGTATATATAAAGTATTGATTTGGAAAGCTTTTATTATGCATGCTCAGCAAACTAAGTTTTGTTCCATTAGTAAGATTTGTATTAAATATTTTTTCTGTATATATTATTTAATAAATATTTTCCTCACAAAGCTCCAAGAAGGCATGATTCATACTTATTTTTCTTTATGTACATACTTAGTGTTTAACAGTTACTTGCCAAAAATATATAGCATGTTTGTATTTATTAAAAATTCATAAATAGATAATGGAAAAAGAGACAGAATTTCCATGGCTTAGAATTTACAAATTAAGGTCCGTTAGAAAATTTAGCATTCCAGCTAGTCATGATTAACAAATATTAGGCTTAATCTCTCATTAAAAACCACTACAACTGCTGGATAAAATATAGTTAATCATTACTTGCAGGTATAGGACAACACACAACACAAGGAAGAATTTATTCTCTTTTTTTGTGTCCTTACAAAAAATTTCAAAACTATAATTTAGAGAAATACAGCCCAAATATCAGCCAGAAAAATCTGGGGTGTGTACGGCCACAGAAATCACTAAGGTTTAGGGTCTGATTGACGACAAGAGGGAGGATACTCAGAAGACACACCACAGATATGAATAAAGCTAATGTCCTGGACCACCTTCTCAAGTGCTCAAAAACAAAACACATTCCTGGAAGTCCTAGCAAAAAATAGTGACTAGAGGCTACGAGCAGAAAAATGTCTCGAGTCCTAGGAGACACTGATGTTCCAACCCCACCAGGGTAGAGCACATGGGAGACTACAAAAAAGGCACTCGGCATAAGAGCGCCATCTTGAGACAGGGAGAGCACTCTTGAAATAAGAAGAAATACAGTAAAGAACCTCCCTAAGCAAACGTATGACACCAAGCTTATGACAGAATTACAGTGAAGTGCTGCTCACTGTACCATGGGAAAGAACAAGCATTAGCATTCTGAAGCCATGATACAGTCATTGAGATCACCATTATCTAGCTATCTATGATGGGGAAAATATAATATAAAATTCCTAGCCATGAATACAAGCAGTAAAGTAGCTAACAAGACCAAGAGATTATCCAGTTTTGGAATAAGCAGTGATGTGTTCTTCCATTTTCCATCACGGTGACAAAATACCAAAGTAATCAGCTTCTAAGGAGGAAAGGTCGATTTGGTTCCATGGCTTCAGAGGTCCCAGCCCGCTGGTCCTGTGATGGGTCACAGCAGAAGTCCATGGTGGAGGAGCCGCCCATTTCACGGCAACCAGGAAGCAGAGAGAGAAACCAGAGCGGGCTGGGCTCCTAACATCTCCTCAAGGCCACACCCCAATGACTTAATTTCCTTCTACTAGGCCGAATCTTTCTACAGATTGCAATCACTTCCCCGAAATGCCAAGGAGTGGGGAGTGATAAAATATTGGAGACACTGCACTCTTCTCCCAGAGTGCTCAGTGTATCTTTCATGCAAACACTTGATTTTGTTTGTTTTCTTTTTTCACTGGGAATTATATTCAAACCTTTACACTGAGTTGAATCTCCATCCCTTTTAAAATACTTTTTTTCTTTTAACTTGAGACAGGGTCTCCTTAAGCCACTAAATTACCCAGGCTGGCTTGGTCTTGGAATTATCCTGCCTCAGCCTCTTATAGTGCTGGAATTACAGATACCCACCACCAACTTGGCTTTGAGGGAACTTTTAACTGAAGAAATACATTTCACATTGAGTAGCAATTGCCAAAATTTTATGTTAGAACCTAGATTTTACAGATTTTCTCCTTTCTTTTATCCGTACAAATACTGTCACTTTTCAGAATTGTACATGTTCAAATATTGGGTACATACATAGAAACATTGATAAGACTTTTTACTGACCCTGGAAGACTGACCAAAAAATTAAGTTAGTAAATACAATAAATTAATAATCATAAAGAGTCATGTCCTCCAATTAATTATGTATGTTCACCATGCAGACCCAACACCATTTAGCAAGAGTACCTACGATTTAATACACACTCAAGTATTCCCTGCTATTGCTGTTTGTGTGTGTGTGTGTTTAATGTCTACCTCTCATGTCTTAATCTACATTGCAAATTTTGTCATGACAAATAAAATGACTTGAAACTTCCTTTTTAATTCCCCACAGAAACTAAACCATAAAACACTGCACACAACAGAGATTCTAAACATAGTATATTTCTTGTTTTATTTTTTTCCAGTGACACTGATATGCAACCATGTGTATAAAAGAGTAAATTCATGTATTCAGAAAAAACAGAGAGGGAGAAAGCAACCTAAGAAAGAGGAACCACAGCAAGCCAAAATGTTCACAACACTAGTCATTAAAAATAGTCATTCTCTTGTTTCTGGCATTTCTCATGTGTCTAGGATACAGGGCTCCATCTAGTGGTTGCATTTAATTCCCCAGATTCCACATCTTTCCAAACTCAAACTGTAAATAAAAGGAGGTTAATTTTTTCAGAGTATACATTTAACAGTTGAGGACTAGAGTCAGAGTTTGGTTTTAAAATATGAAGGTTGTGTATCTGTCAGTGAATTACTTCTTGTTTGTCTATGTTTAAAAATTGTGCAGTTGGAGGAAATACGAAAATTTTAATCTAGCAGCATTTTCTGCAAAAACATGTAAAGTTTTAAACTTATGGCATATACAGAGTTGCATTCTCAGGAAGAGGTTTACTCTGGAGAATTTTATTTCCAAATCATCCGTTCTTTTTAATTTGTAAACAAAATAAAGGGTTTTATTTTCTAAAACTCTAGGTGTATCTTATACATATTTGCAAAAGAAATAGTATCCACTAAGCAAGTATTTTCACTGTTACAGGAAAAAATAATAACTTATGGCTTATCAAGGTATCCACCAACATGTGTAACACATCTAGGTTTAACAATTTTCCAGATGTATACAAAGTAAAATTGCAGACCTCTCAAGATTATATATTTTTGTTTTGTCACTTTGAAAACAATTTCTAATAAATAATTAAATTTGTTTACATCTTTGTATAAAGTGAAACAGAACCCAACTGTTTTACAGCTCTAGTGTCAAACTATTTTCAGAAAAATGTGTATGGCACATCAGGTAAGTCAGTGTGCCACACCTGTTTCATACTGTTTTCAGTGCCTGCAGTGGTCATCCTATGTCCCAGTGCCAAGATCACTCTTACACACGTCATGTCTTATCTCAAGTACCTCTCTGCACAGAGCCTTGCTCAACTCTCAGGCTGCCATGCCTGTCCCTCAATGGTTTGCAAGTTTGGCTACAAATTGGAATCACCTGGAAGTGTTGATTATAAATGTTCAGATGCCTTCATCCACCTCTAGAGATTTCCATCGAATTGATCTGGGATTAAGACTTGGGTTTAGGGCTTTAAAAAACTTTGTAGATGAGTCTGCTATGAAGCTTTATGCTATTCCTTCCATTGTATATTGAAATAATCTGTCTTCCACTGCAGTGTTGTTCTTCACGGAAGTGCTATCCTAGCTAATTTTTTGCCCACCAGCATAGGGATGGTATAATATTTTTCACTGAGTGCATATTTATGAGATCATGATAAGATAAGGACAAGAATTGGTGAATAATGATTGAGTGGTGTCTGGGATAGGATGTTATTAGGTAAATGATGAGAATACATAATACCTGATGTCCTGAAAGTGAAGCAGATGAGCTGAGGTGTTTACCAGAATTGTGTTTAGATCAAAGAAGAAGCAAAAAATTCTAAGGTAATTTTCTGTACTGGTAAGATACCAAGATCAAAGTAGCAGAGAGGGAAATACCATGGAGTAGAGTGTCAGTGACAATCCCTACTAAATATAGGATGGAGCAGAGATACTGGGCACACACTTACCTGTATACCTTTGCACTTGAGTTCCTTTCAAATGACATTAAAGTGACAATGAAGAAATAAAATCGTCAGGGATATGACACCAAAAGGTGTTATTTATTTCCCTATCCTAGCAATCTGGACACACATATAAAAAAATACTTGCATTATGATCATAATATTTATTACAAAGAACACAGAAAGGATATCTGACATCATGCCATGTAGTCGAGGTGCCTCATCCATTGATATTACACAGAACATTTCTGAGTAATGTCATTGTTGAAAGTCACTACACTCTGAGGTAAAGGGCTTCATAGTTGGGTTTCAGGTTTTTACAAATGTAACTAAACCCAAACCACTTTCAGTACGTCTTGGGGTCCAGTCTTATTTATGTTTAGAATTTCTCAGTTCTTAAAAAATAAGCATAGAAAAATTGGCCGTTTTAATCCATGTCAGCAGTAGCCCACTCTCATATCAAACTTTTATATGAAAAACAAGAAGTACTGGTATTAAAGATGAATACATAGCAATTTAGAATAACATTTTAATCTTTGAGATGAGCAAGCTGATTTCTTCAATGTGTGTCTTTCTGAGATCTCTAACTGATGATATTTAAAAGAAAAACAAGGCACCTTAAAAAAATGAAAAATGTCTAACAACATTGGTCTCAGTTTTAAAGGTCTCATGGAACTACATCCAGATTTGTAAGTGAAAATGTACTTAAAACTACTAACTTCATTATTATATTTAAGAAATGAACTTAAGACCATCATTAATCCTGAAGTGAGGTAATATGATGTAAATTCTAATGTGTTTTAAAGGAAGAATTTCAGGATATTTTCAGATTTTTTCAAATTGTAATTACTTGGACCATAATTCAACAAAGAACTAATGTAATATACATTCATGTTATATAGACAGAATTTCATTTTAGAAAGAACAAAAGTTTTATCAGATCCATTATTAGCCAATCAGCCACAGCAATCCTGACATATTTATTAATTTAATTAAAATTAGGAGTTATAACATACTCTCTGCCTTTTAGACAATGCTAAGAATTTTTAAATTCAAGACTTAATAGTGCTAAAAGTTAGGGTGGTTAAGTTCTATTTTAGAAACACCTAATGGAGTAAGACAATTTTTTTCAAGGTCACATACAGTATACTGCATTCACTCGGGAAGGAATCATTATTGAGAAATTATTGTGGATCAGTATATTCATAGAACTGGAAATACAGTTGACAGACACAATCATTATGTACTGCAAACACGTATTGATAACAATAAAATTTTTAAAAGATACAAAATGTATTTTGATGAGCTTCATGTTTCAATGGGAGAAAAAGGCAACATAAATTTTTAAATAATCCAACAGACACAAGCAAATAGTGATAAGATCAACACAAAGAATCAAAACATGTCTATTGGAATAGTACAGTACTGTGCAGGATAGCATCAAAATGTAAAACACTTAAGAAAGCATTTAATAAAATGTGTAAGATCTGTACACGCAGATCTATGGGATCATTGTTTTTAATAGAAATCATAAGCCCTGAATACTTGTAGATGAAGATATATACAATACTCATAAGAATATTTTACTAAGATGTCAATTCTACCTACTGTATTTCTACATTTATTAAAATCACAGTCAAAAGTGCTCAAATCGTTTTCATACAAATTAACAAGCTCAGACCAGGGATTTAGTTCAGTGGTTCTGCCACCTGCCTTGCAAGTGCAAGGTCCCGAGTTTGGTCCCTGTTACCAAAAAAAAAAAAAAAAATCCCAACAAATTAACTAGCTGATTCAGAAATTTCTATAAAAGTATATAAAAAGAAGTTCTAAATAGATGACATGATATGTGATGTCAAATTCTCCATTAAGCTATATAATAAAGACACGCTCAACATATACATCAATGGACAAAAAGGAAAATATAAAAATAAACCTGCACTCATAGGTAATTATTTTTTACAATAGCACCAAAAATTCAATGAAGAAAAGACAACATTTTTAACATGTGAGTTCTGGTCTCCAAATGGACATACTATGGATAGTTTTCATACACTATGCACAAAAATTAACATTAAAAGGAACATATGACACCTTGGCAGGTTCTTTCAGAGTTACATATACATTTAATCACACAACTCAACAATTTCTGCTATTCTGACTAAAGATCATGCCCAATGGCAGTGAGATTGAATGGCAGTGATGGTGCCAAGATGGACAAGTGGGACACTACTGTAGTAGAACAAGAGGAGTATAACGAGCTGTTGGATCAGAGTAGCAACAGTGGTGATGTTTTTAGAACACAATTTAATAGGACTGATGAGGGATTGCATTTGGAAAGTGAAGGAAATGAATTAAATGTGCCCCCAAACATTTCATTCTGAGTGTCTGGGTAGTTTTTGCTGTTATTTGCTGAGCTGAGAAGGTTAGGAATAGGGGTAGGGTTTAGGAGTTAGGATTTAGACTTCACTATCTGATGTAAGAGATCAATCACATTATACTTTTTCAGAAGGACCTCTTTTTATAGATCTCATTGTTTCCAGTTTCCTCTACCTTTGGTTATATGCTATCATTCAATTCACGTTCTCCATCTGACTGCATCAGCTTACTAGAGAACCCCAGTTAGAGAAAACACTCAAGTACATAATTTATTTTATGATTTAGCTTTTTATGCCAGCAATGAAAAGGCAAGATAAATTGTAAGAAAAAGGACACAAAGAACATCTCAAAATCCCAAAGGGTTAAAGCTGGAGGCAGCTTTTGAAGATTCTTAATGTGGAAAAACCTAAAATGTAGAATATTTTATGAAATATATGGCAAAATCAAAGAATACTAATTTACCTCTTCATTGATAAGTCCCTGTTAAACATGTTTTTAAACTGCTACATATTTTCATATGCAGTCTTAAGTTCAACAAAAATAGTACAAATTCTCGAAAAAACAAACAAATCCCTGTAAATGTCACATCCAAAGAAGATTCTCATCTCTCCTCCATTACATGTCTGGTACACAGTAGGTGATCAATTTTTTTCCTTAGCTTTAATTACATTTAAACATTATTGTGTTAGTCACTTTCATCTATGTATTATTGCCATTGTCAGTATCACTAAAATGAATATTTACTGAGTACTTAATGATAGAAGTTAATGATTTTCAACTGCGTGAAAGCACCCTCAGAATCTGCAGACAGACTTGGACTTTACAAGGGAAGGAATGATCACTCCAGCTTTAAACCTGTTTTCCTTTTGGCCTCAAGAGTTTGCTTTAATGTTTGCAAACAACTACTCTAGAGCAAGGGCTTGTTCAAGTTTTTTTCTTTTTCTGTGCAAATTGAGAGAATATGTGAAGTATTTTAAACAGTGTGAGGCATATACTTTCCGTTGCAAGCACTGAAATCTAAATTATAGCACAAAAGTATCCGGGGCAATACATAAACAAAAGGATGCACTATTTCAATTGTTTACAAAGTCAGATTGGCTGTCTGAACTTGGTCTGTGGGTGCATTGTGCCAAGGAAAACATTTAAATTTGGATAGGTGCTTCTTCGGGTTTGCTGCATGAATTGTGAAGTTGATGTAATTTAAGTGACTAGGAAATTGCATGAAAATATTAGTCATTGAGCAACTATCATTAATCTTGTGCTTTCTCAGTCTTATTACCACAGGAGTAATAAAGGAACACTCAGAAATCAGAAAAACTGTCGTTTAAGACTTTTTCATACGCTTTCATGTGTGATCAGTTTACTACGTATTTCTTAAAAATGAACTACTGAGGGAAACAAAAGGAAGAAAATGAGTATGAGTATATCAGTACATGAGAAAGCAAGTGAGAAATGCCCTAAGTTTGATTTTCCTTTTTTTCTTTATACCTGGCGCTTGGATGATTTTGGAACAAAAAAAGAAAGTATTATGAAGCTCATACTCTAAAATACAGGTCTTTTTGTTTCTTGACCACAAGGATGGAGGTCAACAGCTTGGTCAAAGACAGAGAAAAGAGAAATACATAAAAGAAATCATAGGGCTGCTAGGCACTAAACCAGTGTTTTTCAACCATAGAACAATGACATTTTGGGCCAGATAATTCTTTGTTGTGGATCTATCCTCTGCATTATAAGACATATTATAGGAATCCTGGCTTCTATGGTAACTAAAAGATGCCAGTGGCCCTTCACTTGACACAAAAGTATATCTAAAAATTTTACCCAATGTTCCCTGGGTTATAAAATATCCTTTGGAAAAAGCAAAAGTGTCCCGATTTTGCTGCTTTTTACCATCGCCTCAGGCAGGGATGATACTTCCACTTCTCCTTTGCAATAAAAATATATTCTAACTGAGCAATAGTATTCTATATTTTATTAGATGATAAGTAAGTATTTATCTACAGAGAATACATATTCTTTGACTCAGTTGTTCTGATGTTTATAGAAAATATTTTGAAAAGATAATTATAAAAATGAATACATTATCAAATAATTGCCAAAATGATTTTATGATTTTATACACATAATTGCATGTAAAATTCCAATGTTGGAGGCTGTTCATATTGCATTTAGGCTTTGACTACTTTTAACATCTGTTTCATCAAATGAAAAAATGGTACTTGGTGAAATTCCAGTTTTAAATGAAACAAAATGGAAAAATATATACGAGAAGCCTTGTGAAAAATTTGACTTAGACGTCTTTAGTTAATTGGTCTTAAGCTCTACAATAACTTTAAAATGGTTTCTATAAATTGCTGTTAGACCTAAGTCCAACTTTCACACAATTGAACACATATATTGAAAAGACACATATTTCCTATATAAAAAGTGTACAGCTTACTGTATCAGAGTGTAATAATATGTTTATAACAAGAAAATCTAAATATATGCAAAGTTAAGTAATTAAAATACCATATAAAACATATTTTGCTGAATACAATTTACTATAGACTTCAAAGTCCTAAAGATTTCAGAGAATTCCAATCTATTGAATCCTAAATAGAGCTATAAAAAATTTATGTGATTATTCACATTTATGAAATATTTAAAATGTGTAAGTTTAAGGACAAAAGGAAGAGTAAGAAATAAAGATTAATGAGATATATCACTAATTTAAACATTGACCCAAACTTCAATTGAGAAGTCTCTAGAATGCAATTGAGAGCCAGATTACCTGGGAGACAATTTTGAGTAGTAGGTACCTGGATAATGCATGGGTGATCAAAGCAATCACCTTGCCAGAAAGATTTAATGCTCCCACTTTGTCTTTCCCTGTCAGAATACACATTTACTGTATAAATTTAGACTCTGTATGATATATGTATAACAAACACCTAAACTGTAGTAAACAAGTTAGAAGCTATACTTATGAGATATTCAATATAATACAAAGCATCAGATCTGTATTGTTCTTTAGAATGAGGCATTTGGGTACATCCAAGCATGAGGAAAACATTCTGCCTCAAGCTGTGCACTAGGCATAATTGTAGGAAACCAGCTACACTCACAAACATTTGTATCACATGGAAGGTAATCCACAGTGCTTCTTAGAGATTTTTTTTCCCCATTAAGTTTATTGGTACATTTTAGGTATAAAATACATTTACATTCATCATTGGAATAGTGTGCCATTACATGATTATCTTGCTTCTTATTTTTTTCCCCTTCCCCTGCCCTACCTTCAGCCCCTCCACCCTTCCCTATTTGAAAAGACTTTGTTTCTATTTTTTTCCTTTTCTCATATTTTTTCTTTTCCCTTCTTTCCTTTCCCCTACCCCTCCCACTTCCCCTGCTCCTTTAGAACTTTTCTTCCTATTACACAATATCAATTATACATTTTAAAAATTACAATATCAAGAGCTAGGAGACATTACCAGAGATTTTACAGAATTAAAAAGGATATAGAAAGCATATTACAAAAATCTGTTTTGAAATAAATTTGACAACTTCTAAGAAGTACCATGGAATACAAATTAATGAAATTAACTTTGGAGGAAATATAAAATTTGAACAGCACCTATTAAAGAAAGTATATTCCTAGCTTGAAAACCTACCTATATGACAACAACAGTCTCATATACATTTTAACTGATAAATTATATCAAACATTTAAAGCAGAAAAAAGAAAGAACACTTCTCCCCACATTTTAGGAAATCAAGATTTTGATAATCCTAAAACTGGATAAAGATAATAGAAGAGGAAAGTATGAACATAGATAGAAATTTGTTTAACAAAATGAACTATTAGAAGTCAGATCTGGCAGTATGTAGAAAGTGGTTTTATTATAGGGATGGCAGTGTTGGTTCAGCATTGGAAGATTCATCCCCAAAAGTCATCATTTTAACAGAGGAAAGGAAAAAACCATATGATCCTGTCACTAGTTGGAGAGAAAGTATTGGACTAAATTCTAAAACTGTTCATGGTAAAAGCTATCAGGAGACTAGAAGTAGAACAGAACCTTCTCAACAGATCAAAGACATGTACTCCATACTTCCAGCAAAAACGCCTTATGTGAATGGAGAAGATACAGTGCTTTCTCCTTAAGGTGGAGAACAAGGGCAGATATGGCTACTCTTCATCTGTCCATTAAACTTTGAAACATAGGCCTAAACCAGAATAGTCTGGCAATGAAATTACACAAGTAGGATAGGATTGGCAAGGTAAAAGCAAAATCTTTATATGTAGATGAAATGATCATCTACAGAGTAAATACTAAGAGATCTCTAGGAGCCCCTAGAACTTATATTTGAATTTAGCAGGATTAGAAAACACAAGGTATATGTAAAAATTCAGGTCTATGCATACTTTCTATAAATGAAGAATTGGATATTGAAATTTAAAAGTTATGTAGGAGTACAAAGGAGATGGAAAAGTGAAAAGAAAAAGAAAATTAAAAAACAGTGTTGGAAGACGTTTAGTACCTAATTTTAAGACTTCCTCTAAAGCTACAGTAATCAAAGCAGTGTTGGTGTAAGGAAAGACATATAGATCATTGGAATAAAACAGAAAATCTAGAAATAGAACCACACATATATGGTCCACTGAGTTTTGAAAGATTATTTAACACTAACATTTTATAGAATATAAACTCAATGGGCTGGGGATTTAGCTCAGTGGTTTCGCCGCCTGCTGGGCAAGTGCAAGAACCTGAGTTAGATCCCCAGTACCAAAAAAAAAAAGAATATAAACTCAATTCAGGAGCAGAGGAAAAGATAGTGTTTTCAGCAAATGGCACTAGAACACCTGGTATCCGTATATAAAAAATTAACCTCAACCCTTTATTTCCATACATAAAAATAACTTGAAAGGATCTATGAACCTAAATATGAAAGCCTAAAAGTATAAAACTTTAAGAAGAAATTATAAGGGAAAATGTTAATGAATTTAGGGTAGGCAAGAATTTCCCAAGGATACAAAAAACATGATGTGTAAAAGAAAAAAATTGATAAATAAGATTCCATCAAAATTTAGAACTTGAAATGACATCATTAAGAAAATGAAAAGTAGTCCTTAAACAGACCATATTTACAATGCATATAACCTATGAACAGAATATACAAAGAACTCTTTCAGCTCATTAATAAACAAGCCTATTAAAAAGTAGACACAAGAAGATGATAAATAGCCAGTACAGCACAAGGAAAGGTGTGGAACTCTAGAATCAGAAAAATACTAATCGGTAAAATAACAAGATTGAATTATAAAATCTTTAGGGAGATGAAGTTAAAAGTTTTAAAAGCCTCGTCATGATTTTTTCATTTTCTTGGATTTCCCCCCTTTGCATTTAATTTGTCAAGCCCAGTGGATTCATTCTGCTGGGCTTCCTGGGGTTGTGATCCTCATTGTCTTTTCCTAGGATATTGTCTAAAATTTTGGGGGGTGCTGGTTTGGTACTCATGAAGTTCCTGAGGTGCTCTTTATCATGAAAGTATCTTATTTCTCCATCAATTTTGAAAGATAGTTTTGCAGGGTACATCAATCTGGGTGGGAGGCTGTTTTCTTTTAGGGCTTGAAATACATCACTCCAAGCTCTTCTTGCCTTAAGGGTTTACATTGAGAAATCTGCTGTGATTCTGATGGACTCTCCTTTGTATTTGTACGTGATTTGTTATTTTTTAACAAATTATTATTTTTTAACAAATTGTTATTTTGTTATTTTTCTCTCACTGCTTGTAGAATTTTGTTCTTCTGCTGGGTTTCTGGAATCTTAACTTTTGCTTGCCTATGTGTAGATATTTTTGATCAAGGCTAGTTGGAGTCCTATATGCCTCACCTATCTGTATGTCAGGTTCTTTTCCCCTGCTTGGGAAATTTTCTGCCCATTTCTGTGAAGTTTTTTTTACGTCATCTGCACTCTCTCCTGTTTCTTCATAAACTCAGTCTTATGTTATTCTTCTTTGCATCATCTAGGAGCTGCTGGATTGATTTCTCATGGTCCCTTACAATTTTAAAGAAACTTTTCTTTTCCTGGTCACTGATTGCATTCTTATCTTCTATATCTGAAATCCTGTCCTCACATTGGTTCATTCTGCTGTGCAGACTTTCAATGGAGTTTTTAATCTCCTGGAAATCTGTTTGCCTCTGTTTTATGGATTCCATTTGTTTCCTATGTTGGGATTCCATCATGTTCCTCAGATCCTCTATTTTTGTATCTGTGTCCTCTCTAGATTTATTAATCATGTCTTGCACTATGGGCACAATCTCTCTGTTATCTGAGGAATTATTTCTGATTTCATTTTTTCCAGATCCTCTTTTGTTGCCACTTCAAGGAGTCCAGGTGGTTGTGTGTCAGATTGTTCCATCTCCTTTTCATTTGGGGTTGCTGTAGGTGATCTGGAAGTCTGTTTTTGAGGCTTGTTTACATGTCTTCTCATTTCCATGGGGGCAGGGGCAGTGCTACTGGTTCTTGTGCAGCTCACCTCCTCTGCCCTGGGAGTGGTGGAATGATGGCCAGGGGCCTCCTCCTGGGTGCTGGGATTGGCTCATCTCCTCTGCCCTGGGAGAGGTGGAATGGCAGCTGGAGAGCCTATTCCTGGGCACTGGGATTGGCTTACCTCCTCTGCCCTGGGAGCTGTGTAGTGACAGCCAGTGCTTCTTAGAAGTTTAAGAAATGCCCCACATTGGATCTTGAGTGTCCTCAAAGGCTAATGCTGTTAAATGCTTGGTCCCCAGGGAAGTGCTACTGGAGGGTGTATGGCATTTAGGATTTGAGGCCTTATGAGAGGACTCTAGATCACTCAATAGGGAATGGGAAGCCAGCCCCTTCCTCTTTCTCAGTTCTACTTCATGGCCATGAGGTGAGCGATTTTTGTGTTTCTACATAGTTCCACCAACATGTGCTGTTCTACCCAAAGCAACAGGGTAAACTGATCTTGGAATGAAAGCTCGAAAACTGTGAGCCAACAGAAATAATTATTTAAATTTATAAGTTGGTTATCCCAGGTATTCTTATAGAAACAGAAAGATGATTTAAACAAGATCCCAGAGAAATGCAGAAGGGAAGGAAAACGTTATTATCCAAGAAGACACAGACCCCAACAGCATTGGCACAAGAGTCTCCCACAAGACATTAAAAACCCTGATGTTAAAGAATAAAGATAGCATGGCCACAAATGTTTTTAATAAAACAACAATAAATGGAGTCAACTCAGTCATACATGCTTGCAAAGATAGAAAAAGAAGTCACTATCCTGCTATTAAAATAGTAAACATATGTGCTTGTTGACATGAGAAAACTAACTTATGATAGATGCTTTAGTCAAAGAAGTAGACTACAAGCCAGCATGGGTACCAATCTTAATTTTGCAACTTCATAAAAGATATACAATTCTATATGCTAAAACTGTATACCAGTAACTGCTGAATTTAAAGATTGCAGGTAATTTTTATCATATATAGTATATAATATTTTTATAATGAGTCTTCTCTTTATTCATGAGAAAAATAAAACTGTTTAGAAGGTTCTCAAATAGTTGAGAGAAAGACAAAAGAAGTCAAAACCTAATTGCAAGTATATTCATTTCTTGGAAAAATTGACTTTTTCTCAATGACTTTTATACCTTACAGTTCATAAATTTTCTTCAATTCCTCTGCTGGTTTTTACATGTCTCATGTTCCTCAAAAAATGAGATTGGTGGGCCGGGGATTTAGCTCCGTAGCACTGAACCTGCCTCGCGACCGCAAGGTCCTGAGTTTGATCCCTGGTACTGAAAAAACAAACAAACAAATAAATAAATAAATAATGGGATTTGCATTTCTTTATAGAAAATTCCATCTCCCTCATCTTGAAAGCTTCAGAAAATTGCCTAACAAATTAAGAATGCAAAAAAAATCAATTTTAAGATGTTTCATATGAGGTAAAATTATGCCATGTGTCAAAGCACCGAAACACATTTATTCTGTATTATAACTCTGTAGGTTGTGAAATGCTAGCAGACCCCAATATTGAAAAAAACTAAGGACTATTGGAAGCCAAGCTTTTGAAAGTCCCAAGCATCATGGTTCATGGCTATGTGAAATGTCGATAGGAAATGGTAAGTTAAACAGATCCCACAAAGTAGATATTAAATGACACAAAAAGGTTCAACCTTACTAAGACTACTTTTAGGAACATAAAATACTAGTAGAAAGATTTAGTTAAATTGATGACCTTAGTCATATTGTTTATATTACTGAAATGTATAAAATAACATAAAATAATCACTATGGACGAATTTAAGAAATTATGGCTGATTCACTTATTGGAAAATTTTGTTGTTGTTATAAACAAATTTTAAGTTAAATAAACACAATTTCAAAGTGAAGAGATTGTCATTCCCCTTAATGAAGTGAAGAACAACAAAAAAGAAAATCATCTTGCAAGAGTAATTAATATAATGGAACATATTTACAAGACTTTGGAAACAAGGTTAAACTAATAGTATAATTATTCCTATTCCTAAGTTATATGCATCAGTATGGATATTAAATATTGTATTATGAAAAAAATAATGTTAATGGCATTATCTCTTATTAGTAGTATAATTATTAAGGATTAATTTAATCTCTTAGTTCACATATATTCTCTAAATCCTGTACAATAAAATATTTTATAACACTATTGAAGTTATTTTTTTTAATTAAAGAGAGTTTCTAAACTGAATGAAATAACTGATATAAAATCTTCTGGGAAAATGTAGGTAGTAACAATAGAAAATGGAAAAATCAAGATGATGTTGGAATATCAAAGACCTAGGCATGTTAGTGATGACACTGAATGAGATAAGGACTGAAAGTGAGGACATGTTGAGGTAAATAATCAGTCTGGTTGGTATATTGATTTCAAGTTGGAAAATTTACAAGGGCACGTGAACACTACACAAGACATACTGCTAAAGACAGCATAGGGTTTGGGGGCAATAGCTCAGTGACGTGTGGATGCACAGACAGCTCTCCAAAGATTTACTTAGTAAATTCACTCTGTTATTCTCATTTAGAAGCTGTATTGCTCTGTGAAAACCAGTGAAATTTGATCATCCTATATGAAATTCTTGAAAAGTTGATAAGGAAGCCCAAGGGCCTATTTAAATTAGTGAAGTAATATTTGAAAATCCCTGCTGCTGTAAGTGATATAGACAAACTCATGGGTAAGAGTAATGCATCCTAATGCTGAAAATTTTATAGACAAAAATATAAGTGAACCAATTCACTAAGATAGAACAAAATAAATATTTAATGCATTATATTTAATTTATAGCTTATTTTTCAATTAAATTCCATAATGTATTGCTAACACTTTGCAATTAAATACTATTAAAATTTCATGAACAACATTTTAACTAAAATATATTAATTATTGTATACTTTAAAGTTTACATTTTAGAATATGGTGGTTTATTTCCTTATTACTGATATATCTAACTACTAGCAAAAGTATTCAACTTTAAAGTAAAATAATCAAAAGTAACCCCATTTAATAGATCTAAGGATATAAGAAAAAGGGGTATTATAGTTTGCAAAATTCAATTCTATTAATTTACATATTGTCATTAATTAAATAATACTGCCCATCATCTATTGAATAAATTATGGCTTAAAATTATCAAAGTAACAGTTAATATCTTGACACTTCTTAATTGTGTTTGGTAGCCAGTAATTATTATGTGTCCTAACTTGAGAATATTCACACATTAAAGGAAATATTCTGTGAACTTAAAAGAGATACCATTGCTATTTCTGTCCTCTAGTGATAGTCTACAAATTCTTCCTCTCCTTTATCCAGTGCCATTAGTAATGTCATCATCCACCTTCTAGTTACTTAGACACACAAACCTCACCATAACTTTTTATAGCTAAGAAACCTCATCTCCCCTTTTGCTTTTTCCCCTCAACTCAGTTTTTACGTTTTCTCTGTTTCCTATGGTGATTTCTTTGTAGATTTTTAATTGTGAAACTTGAATTACCACAGGATCAGTTCTTGGCTACCGTATCATCACTAACAAACTGGGTGATCACATACAGCTTTTTCGTTTTAAATATCATTTGTTGGTGATCATAAAATTATATTTACATCACATCCTCTGCAAAAAAAGAGCACTCATACAATGATGCCTGCTATCTCTACTAACTGTTGAAAAAGTCTCCTCCAAGAAACATTTGCATCATTCTTCTTCATCCTCCAGGTCCTCTTATTCTTACTTCACTTCCTTTCCTCAAGATGTTCAGAGGAAAATAATCGAAGCCATTTTCTTCCCTTTCCACACTGTATGCCTAATTCATCAGCAATTTTTTAGAAAATGTTACATAAATGATCCAGCCCCAAGCATTACCCATCTATCTCCACTTAACTACCCTCATGTCAGCCAGCATTTTCTCTGGAATGAATTATTTCAGTAATTTTATGACCACTGTCCTTACTCCAGTCCTTGCACTTCTGCAGGCTGTTTTCCATTCAGTTACCATGAGCATCCTTTAAAAAATACATTCATTTTAAAATATTGAATCTTTGGCCTAAATTTTCCTGTGGCTTTGCATCTCATTCAGAATAGTCAGAGGTAATTTTCACCATGAATTATCAGCTGCTGTGTAGTCTGGTTTACTGAAATCTCACTAACTTTGTTACCTTCTACAAATTCTTACTCACCTCACTCTAGTGACACTGGCCTCCTTGCTGTTCTTCAGCTATGCTTGGATCCTCTTTCATGTGGTTTTCTTTTGTTCTTCTTGATTATATTTTCCCAGTAGCTTTATGACTCTACCTCTTAGTTTTTTCAAGTCTACTAAAAGTTGTCAGTGTCATCATAAAGTAGCCTAATTTCTACTCAGTGTTTTTGTCATTGATACTAACATATGCTCTGATGTGACAGATATTCAGACTATTGTTAAAACCTACTTTTTCTTTATCAAAATGTAAACTCTATGGCACAGGGTGTTTTTATTGGTTTGTAATTGTATTCTACTTCTAGAACTAGAACATATGTTTAGTAAATGTTTTACCAATGGATGAATAGCTGAAAGATCATTCTCAATATTCACCATACCTATGATCTCATAGTGTCTTGCACAATGTGTTTTTGAAAAAAAGGGGATATGGAATTAAAATATCAAAAAGTAAAATAAAGATAATGGACAGAATGTTGCAAAACCAAGGACCAAAATGTTTTATGATATCATCAAATATATCATCCTTTCAGACATAAACAAAAAACATACACTTCTAACACATATTTTTATCATTTTTATTTTTTAATGTATAATGTTCAGAATAATATTTAAAAGATACTGTTTCTAAAGTATATGCTTTTCACTTTTTTCATATATAGAATTTTCTCAAATATGAGCTTTCATTGCTGATTTCCACTATTTTAATAAATAAGGGAGGCATGTATAGAAATATTGAAATAATTACTGAACACTTTTCAGTACATTCCAAGGCAAATGCTTGTGCTTCTGGAACAGAACTCTTGCTCAAAATATAACATCTCCTTGTAGTAACTCTTTTTTTCTTTGGTACTGGGGTTAGAACTCAGGACCTTGAGCTTGCAAGGCAGGAGTGGTGCCACTGAGTTAAATCCCCAGCCCCATGTAATAACTTTTAACATTCATTGACTGACATATGAGAGACTAAATGTGATTTCTGAAACACTAACCATGAATATCAGTTTAGGGTATGGACTGTATAAAAGTTGAAAATAAAATTCGCACAAAATTGAGACAATACAGCTCACTCAGTCACCTGTGAGCTCTAAGTTTATGAAATCAATATTTCCCAAGGGTGCACATCACCAATTAGATTCCTCCATTCCCAGAGATAGCGAGTCCTTAGATTCACAAGAGACCTACAATTTAGAGCCTTTTCCCCTTCAAGTAAAAACACTTGGGTGCTTTTGCTGAATGATACTTGAGACATTAAGAAACACATAACACATGAGGTAAAACATATGATAATAAAGCATACATTTTGGGCTTCTAGTTGTTTTAGTGCATTATATTTTCCATTTTTGATCTTTCAAGTTTTTGAGCAGAGTCAAAGACTTATTTCTGTTTGATAATTGAACTGAGATGGCACTCCAGAATGAATGATCTTTTGGCCTCATACTTATTTTTGGAGACTATAACTAAGAGGGATTTGTCTAGCTGAGGCTTATAGCTCCAGGGCACCTAGGAACAACTTCCTTTGATTAGCATCTCAGTTTCTTTCCCTCCCAAGGAAAACACCATGCTGGAGGTCACAGAAGATGTTTCTTCTTTGAAGCTAAAACACCTATAGCAGTTAACACACAGGCCTAGTCTCATCTTTTTAAATCTTAATATATTTACAATTGTTTCTTGAAGGTAATGGATGTCTTACAGTTTTTGAAAATCAATAGTGATCATACACTGTCAGCCTGTGAATGTTAGCTTTAGATATTCTCAGCAACACTGAGTCATAAAGGGACTTGTAAAATTAATTTACTTAATAATAACTAATACAAATACACTAAGATCAACTAAATAACAATAACATATAGTAAACATGTAATAATGAGAAATATGTAATTATAAATACCATTGATGTAAAAAAGTTCTAATGAAAAATTTTTTTTTGCAAAGAATGTAATCAGTCTAAATACTTGGTTTATTTTTTTAAAGTTTGTTTTCTTTAATTGAGGAGTCCAAGCATAGTTGAGCTTCTTCTTCACAAATAGATAGGATATTATGGACTCTGAGAAAACTGGGTGTAGCAGCTCAAAAACTACATCCTACTTTTTCAGTAATCTGTGCGGAAAAGAGCTTTTGATTACCAAAACTTTCACTGAAAATGTGGATCTGACGGTATATGGTCCATAACATATTATGAACCAATCCATGAGTCAAACCAAGAATGTGCTACTGTATCTAGCTTTTGGTCCCAAACCAGGACATAAAATTGGAGTCAATATCAATTTTACAGGGAACACTAGACTTAACATGGGTAGAGTGGTTACTGCAAAGAATGATAGGCATTTTGTCAATGGCGAAGTGAAAAGTGTGTAGACAGAAAAAAACAGACATTCATCACAATGAAAATTGCATCAGAATTGGTCCCAGACTTACAGATAATAGCACTAATTTACTGTTTCCTTTGTACAGTTCACAAATGTCATGACTTCAACTCTCTGTCACAGAGGTTTGCTTTATGTTCAGGAAAGCCAATTACTGACAAATGACTTTGTGTACTAATATAGGCCATCTCAACAGGAAGAGGAAGGGGAAAGAACCAGAGATTCCCTTATCATTCTCTTTCCACATCTGTGTTTTCTTAATCATAATCATTTAAACTATAGTAGCTTTGAAGTCTTATCTCAAAATATATTCCCAACAATTCCACAATTATTGTGACTGCTTTATTATACCTGCTCTGTGAAAAAAGTTTAGATATAATTTGCTTTTTAATGTAACAAAATCTCTAGTCCAAAATTTTCTGTATATAATTTCAAAAGCTATTTTCTTGCTTTATTTTCTTAAATATATGTAATCATCTTTTCTATTTTTAATAATGCGTCACATTTAACACTGGATCTTTCACAAATATCACCCAAGAAACTTGGACACCAATTGTGTGAAAAAAAATTGCTTACATCTGTTTGATATACTCTGGTATCTCTATCATTATGCCATACATTGACATGATCAAGCTAATTGACAGCAGACATGTGAAAAGTCAGGAAATTAGATTGTCAATGAATTCAGGTACAGAAGAAATTTAGTATCAGTATTGACACTTCACCTGGTATTATAAAGTTCATACATATAGTACTCATCTGTTTTCTAGGCATGTGTTAGTCTGTTCAGGCACCTATAACAAGATGGCATGACTAAGGGTCTCGGTCAAGGCTCTGGCAGATTTGATGTTTGGTAAGGACTTTCTGGTTCGTAAATGACGACTTCTTGCTGTGTCATCTCATAGTGACGCTGACTTTGAACATCTGGACTCAAGTAATACTCCTGCATTAGTTTCTCGAGTAACAAGACTACCTTTATGTATCACCATGCCTAGCTTATGGTTGAGCTTTTTACTAGTATAAATATTAATTGCTTCTAATTAAGTAAGACTATTGTTTGCTTTGCAGTGTGTATCATTTTATACAAGACTACTCTTATGGCCTCCCCTGTCACAGATTTAGCCTACTCACTTGATGGTGAGATTCTTAGTCTCAAGTTTTTATGCTCTTTGATGAAGATGAGTTGGATGCATAAAAAAAAAATACAATAAATCAAAATAGTCTCTTCTCTAAAATGACTAATCTTTGCTTTTGCCAGATTATCATATAAACTATTATTGTTAGCCTAGTTTAGCACTTTTCAACATTTGATATATTTTACAGTTCCAAAGTTAAAAATTAATTATGCTACTGATTTTATTTTATCGCTAGGAAAATTCTTCTGGTTGATTTGTCCTACACCTTTTTACTGTATTGATAACACTCAGACACCAAGAGTATATATAGCATATATGTGTTGTTAATCTGGAGATAATGAGATTTATAAATAATCATAATAAATAATATAGAATGACTTCATGAATACTTGCTCAGATTTACCTATGATAACTTCAAAATCAGAGTACATTTTATAACCAGGATATTGACATAAATTATAATCTATCAATCACATTCAGATTATTCCACTTATAATTATAATTATTTGTTCAATTTTGCATTTGAATTTAGTTCTACGTAGATTCCTGACCTCACCAAACCAGAGTACAGATTAATTTCCATAACAACGAAGATCCACCATCTTGTTCTTTTTATAACTACAACTTTCTTTACTCCCATTTCAAACTCTTGGAAAGCCTAATTTATTATCAATTTTCTGTAATTTATCTTTTCAAAAATGTTATATAAATAGGATCTTATTATAAGTGATGATTAAATTTCATTGTGTCAACTTGATTCAGTGGGGAGCTCTCTAGGAAATTAGTAAATTACACTTCTGGGTGTGACTTTATGAGTCACTGGGGTGTGAACTTAAGGATTATATATATAGGCTGGTTCCTTCTTCTCTGATGCTGCTCCCATGCTTGGTTTCTCTGCTGCCATGAACTAAGCACCTTTCCTCTGCTACATCTATCTGCCATAAAGTTTATGTGTTGGAGTCAGTCAACCATTGGACTGAGTCCCTATAACTGTGAGCCAAGTTAAAGCTCTTCTCCTTTAAATTGTGTGTGTTTGGTATTGTGTTCCAGCTACAAGAAAGTGACTGATACACAGTTCATAACTTTGTTGGATGATATTTTCACTCAGCATCATTCTTGTGATTCATCAAAATTTTTGTATAAATCAAAAATTTATTGTGATTCATTTTTTTTAGCTAAATACAACTCAAGGCATGTACATATTATCTTTGTTTAATGATTTTCCCATTAAGGGTTCTGAGTCATTTCCCACTTTCAACTATTCCAAGTTAATCTGTTGAAACATTTACATACTGTTTGAGTGAGAACATACATTTCTATTTTTCAGCAGAATGAGTACCCTAGAGATAAGTCTAGGTCATGGCCATAAAGTAATTACATGTTTATTTTACAAGAAACTGCCAATTGTGTTTTACAAATAAATACATTGCATTCCTGTTGTTAATGTATCAGTGACTGAGTTTTTTCTTGTCCTTTCTAGCATTTATTATTGTTGGTATATTTTATTTTAAATTTTAGTTACTCTGATACTTGTGTACTCATATGTCAACATTTTAGCAAGAAAATTCCTAATGGTTAGTGACATTGAGCATCTCCTCATATGATTATTTGTCATGTGTATACCTTCTTCAATGAAATGTTCTTTGTCCATTTTCTAATTGATTGGATTTTTTCTTTCTTCATTCTACAGTTGAATTTTGAGAACACTTTGTATGTTTCAGATACTAGTCATTTGTTGGCTTTGTGACTTATAAATATATTACCTAAAAATTGTCCTTTCATACATTTAACAGAGTTGTTTGCAGATAAGTTTTCATTTTGATAAGAATTTAGTATTTTTTCTTTAATAGATTATGGTTTTGTAGTAAAGTCTAAGAACTATTTTTGCCAGGGTCTAGTTCATGAGATGTTTTGGTTTTCCCTAAAATTTATGTACAGTTTATGTCTATGTTTTTGATTTATGTTAATATATGTACATAGTAGGTTAGTATCAAGGACATTTTATTCATGGAATATTATGTTTTGAAACATTATGAATGCTAACTTTTATCAATTCTGTGATAAATATATACTTCTTCTTCCTTAAATCAGCTATTTGCAGAATTTCCTATGGGGTGGTCTTGGAAAGATGGGAAGATGACAGAAACTGAAAGACCATATAATGCCATTACTACAAATTTGTCTCTAGTTCAGGGTACCTGAAAAGTTACTTATACAGTCTCATTATGTGTACTTCATTGAACCAAACTGCATGTACCTTGTTTACTTCAGTACCTGCATTCGTTGTTCTAAATAAGGGTTGTGTATATGTATACTGTACCTCACAGTGAGCCTATGCCCTTTACAAATTATATTCATGCTACTACGTTATCATCTCTAATGCAGGACCATCTCACCACACATTTATTTTCCTTACTCCATTCCATACAAACTCTGCTCATCTCAACTGCTTTCCTCATCATAACGCATATTCCCAATTATGAGCTTTATTTATATATGGATTTAGTTTCCTTGCAAATAATTTTTTGTTTTTCTGTTTTTGACAGTTTGATAATTTTTGGAAGGAGAAGGAGAAAATTCTGGCTGATTCAGCAATGCTCAAAATGGAATTCATCATTATTTTTAAATGCAATTATTTGTGAACTTCTTGTTCAAAATTATTTTTGCCCAAGCTTTCAGAACTGTTTCCTGAAATTTTTCCTATTTTAGTTGCTCGTCCATTTCTATTCTTTCAAGATTCCATCTAAATGTTGGAGAACTGGTAATTTCACCTTTTTTCCCCAGAGAACAAACTGAACAAACCCGCCAAGCTGTCGTGAAAATTGACCTAAGGTAATTTATTTTACTGTTCATCTATTGTAAAAGTTAGGTTATCCTAATAAAGATAGCATTAGTTTTTATATTTCATGAATTGAAAAAAAACATTTTGCCATGTATGTAGAAAAGAGTTAGCATTATTATAAGGTAAAAATAAATTTTATCTCAATTATTTTATTATTTGCAAGACAAAGAATATTTTATCACAAGTTTTATCTATATCCATTTACTTCCAAAGTTTCTTGGAAACAAAACTTCAGTATCTTTGAATGTTAACCTCTTTCTGAATTACATATTTCAGAATATTTACTCTTTTGTTGACTTTCACTTCTATTGAGGAAGACTGATGATACATATCACAATGGTGTATATCTATGGAAAATAGTAACATTTATGCACAAATTCAACTGCATAAAACATAATAAAAGTGAATTTATACGTCTTTCATCTAATGCTTAGAAACGCCCCCTATGAAAACTATCTATACATAGATATAAATTTTATATATCTATATCTATGTGCCATACATCTATACCCAATTTCCCCTTTTGTTAACAGCTTAAAATGATACATCACCATTAATGAAGAACTGAGAAATGTTAATATATTATTATGAACTAAGTATACACTTTATTTAGATTTTCTTAGTTTTTACTAATTTCCTTTTTCTCCTTCATCGAAAGATTAAGATATATGGCCGATTTATTTATTTGGGTACCAGGGATCAAACTCAGGACTTTGTGCTTGCCAGGCAGCCATGGCACCTCTGAGCTAAATCCCCAGCCCTCTATGGCCAATTTAAATACAAAAAAAGTAATTTAAATATTTCTGATGAACTGGTACTCCTGTAGTTGAACTAATGTGACTACTAACAATTAGATGGCCCGAGTAATAAATGTACCAATGAAGAAATCAGTAACCTGTTCTTGTTTCTGTCTGGATGCCTCCCCAAAGCTTCAGATGCTCATAGGTGGGACTTATGTGGGAGATTGGATCATGGTGGTGTGACAGTAGATTAGTCTACTGCTTACTTTATTGGTATATGTGATACTAAGAGATAAAGCTTAGTCAGAGGAAGGGACTCTCTGGGGGTGTGTCCTGAAGAGGTCTAACTCCCTTCTTCTTCCCTTCATCTCTCTCTCCTTCTTGCCACCACACCATGAACTTTTTATCTTCTATCATCCTCCACTACAATGCTGCATGCCTTGGAATCAGCCAACTATGGACTCAAACCTCTACAAATTTTGATCCCAAATAGAACGTTCCGCAGATCTCAGATTTGTTGGTATTGGGTATTGTGTCTAGGTAACTAAAATACTAAATAAGAAACTGTATAAGTTAGGGATCACCAGAGGAACAGAATATAAATATCTATCTATCTATATAGATAGATACACAGATATAGATGTAGATATAGATAGATATAGATATAGATATAGATACAGATATAGATATAGATAGATATAATAGGCTTCAGTGTCTGCCTACAGTCAGGGGTGGAAGAATGCAAAAGAGCTGTCTGTGTGCTGGAGAGTGGGAGGATCCAGCCAACTGTTGAAGGTGTGGAGCTCCCTGCAGAGCAGAGTCTGGTGCAAGTCCATATCAGAAAGCTGAGGGTTTTTGTTGGAAGGGTGAAGAGTGTGCACTGGAAGTCTGAAGCAACATCCAAAGGTGACGGCAAAGACTGAAACTCCTCTGAAGAACCAAAAGACTTCATTCTTTTCATTTTTATTCATTCCAGGGTCCAAGCTTACTGATTGATGCCAGCCAGATCCAGGTTGCATCTTTTCTCTGGTTGTCAGTCATTCAGACACACTCAGAATTGTGATCTACTAATCCACTAGGCATTTCTTAATCCTCTCAAGTCGACACCACAGTTAACTATTGGATTCAGGAATCAACTGACCAGTTCATCCTGGGGCTGAAATTATTGTAAGGGTCTCAGGGTTCTACACAACCCGTCATACTAGAAATCACTCTTATCTAATTCCATATCTGAATGTCAGAAAAATTATCCACCTTGAGTGAACTAAAGCTATCAATGGATAACTATAACATTTTGGGGGTTAATGTACCACCTAACAAAATGTAACATTTGAAAGGTTTATTATAGATTTTGCATAATCTGGGGGAATAATAGCCAGTGGTGGCAAACTCATGGCAGTCTTGCAGCAGTGGGCCGTTTGCATCATTGAAAGATCCAAAAGGTTCGGCATTTCTGTTATAGACCTATGCAGCTAGAATGATGAGTGTCACTCACCAATGGTCAGTGTAAGTATTAAATCACTATAGTGAGAGCAAGTCTCTTAAATTTGATGACCATGTTAAATGAAGACACTCATTGAGAAAAACAAATACCATGGTCTAGTCTCTTTTTCATGAGACACCTGGGTTTAGAAGTCACCCTGAAGTATTGAGCAAGGCAAGCAAAGAAGAGGTAATTGGAAGCAATGAAGGTGAGGAGATCAGCCATCCAACAGTAATGGAATCTGTCTTCAGAGAAGAGCTTATGCAGATCTGGCTCTGGTCACATGGCAAATGACAGACACAAATTGGTTGTGTGATTTATATTCAGTGTTAGAAAACCTGGAAGTTTTTAAATAGATTTCACGATGGATATGCTAAGATATGGCAATGCTTTTGGTTAATTTGTAAAAATGGAACCTATTTTGTAACCACATGTTTATATCTAGATGTCCTCTTAAAGCCTCACACACTCATAGATGGGGCTTTTAAGAAGTGATCAGATCACAGGGGCATGATAATTACCATTGGACTAGCCCATGGATGAGCTGATAGCTAAATATGATCTCGGGAGGTGGAGCCTGGTTGGAGGAGGTGATCACTGAGGGTGTGGGCTGGAAGGGTCTACCTCTTCCCTCCTTCCTTGATGCCTCTCTCTGTTCTGGCTTGCCACACCAGGAGTAATTCTCTGCCAGGCTCTTCTGCCATGCCTCCCTGCCTTGGAACCATCCTCCTATCACTCCTATCACCCCAACTTCTAGACTATGAGCCAACACAAACCTTTCTGCCCTTAAGTTATGGAAGTTGGGTATTATGGCTTAGCAGCCAGAAAACAACTAAGACACCAAGGATAACAAATCTACATGGCTATATTACAAGTATATTATTCTGTTTATATTTTCAAATTTAACAAAATCAATAAGCTACAATTAACTGCTCTCAATAAAATATTTTTTATTGAAATTATTTTCTGGCAACCACCAAACATCATTCTGAAAGTGTTAATACTGGAAAGAGAAAGTTCAGGGAAGGGGATGAATCATGAGACCCCAATAAAGCAGATCTTTGTAAAGTAACAACTTTCCAAGATAAATATATTTCTAAAACATGTGATTCTAACTTATATGTGATATTTATAACATTATAAAATTATTATTCTGAAAACTTTTCTCTTAGGCTTTGTCTCACTCCTTCTAGCTGCTTTTGTTCTCTGTTTATATTACTACTATGGGGACAAAAATAGTTTTATGACTATATCAATTTTGGACAGTGTAGTCTCCTAAGACTTTAAAAATGTTTTTTGTTATCTTTCTTCTAGGATGAGCAAGTCATGACACAAGCAGTAAATCTCAATGTATAAATGCAACCACAAACACACACAAACATCAAATACTCCTTAAAAATAATGATACCAATAGATTGGCATTAGCATCTTTTCCACCATAAACATTTTAAAACTAGCAAGTGACACTCAAAGTTAATCACTCATTTTGAGTTTAAAATACACATACTTAAACACAAATACCAAAAGGAATTGGAAGCATATAGATGATATACCAATTTCTCTTAGAGATATAATATAAATGCCTATAGAAAGAAATTTCCATGACTATTAGTTATCATGGTGTTTTCTTTTAACAATTTTGAAATATTCATCTAATGTTTCCCAGAGATGAAGTACCTTTTTGCAAGTACTCTCAAATTCTGCTTTTTAAAACTGATCAATGCGAATAAGCAGTCAGATGGTTAACTCTGGGAACAAGAGCTATTTATTCAGAGTAGGAACATGATGCATAGTGAGTCAGAAATTCCAAGAAATCAATGGTGGTAATGGCTGAAGAAGAAACTAAATGTCCTGTTTAGAACATTAATGTTTTAGAGCTTCACATTATACATTGCACTGCCCCAGTTACTAATCCTTAATTTATTGATATTAAAAATATTATTTACAAGAAAGATAAAACTACAGAGCCATTAAATTAGGCACCTGTTTGTGAGATTTGTTTCCATCAAGATTTCCCTGATTCATTCTCCTCTGCACTTTCTCTCATCATTATATATCCTATGTCTGAAATTTTTCTATAGTGGGTCATTAAGTACTGTGAAAAGAATTTCCAGTACCAAAAAGCAAATGCACAGGAAGAAAAATATGCTAAAATAATTTACTCAACAACAACAACAACAAAAATGGCAGAAACAGAAGACTTTGGAAGTGTTCATCTTGTGCAGTCCTATTCAGTAACAGGAAGTGGGGTAGAACTACAGTTCTCATAATGTCAGCCTTTTGAAGCTGTCATGGGCAATTACTCAAACTTCTGAATTTATGATTGAACATGTGACGTGGTTCTAAGAAATGCTGTCTAAGGAAGGTTTCTGGGAAAACATTTGACTTCATGATAAAAGCAGTGGCAGAAGGGAGTAGTTTGCTTATTGATGAGTTTTTGCTCTTTCTACCTTACTAACATGTGGGGAAACTAGATTACAGCAGTCATCTATCTGCCACAGCAGAGATTCAATTCAAAGTGCTTTGAATTTTTTTTTTTTTTTTTTTTTGGTACTGGGGATCGAACTTGGGACCTTGTGCTTGCGAGGCAGGTGGCAGAACCACTGAGCTAAATCCACAGCCACAGTGCTTTGAATTTTAATGTTGGTGTACAAAACCCAAAAGAATATTGTAATTTCCAACTGAACTTTTCTCTTCAACTTTATACTTTCCCATTTGAAAGAGAAAAAGTTCCCAAAGGAAAAAAACCATCATAAATATAGGCCTTCCTCATTGCCATTTCTTTGGAATTGGAGACTTTCAAGTTTTAAAAAACTTAGAAAATCATCTTTGTTTAAACTTGGTTTTGTATTTTATATAGATTTTTTTCCAAGAAGCTGCAGTGGGCTGATGTCAGTTACATCTGTTGTATTATCATAATGAAAAGAAATGTTCAGATAAACGTAGTTTGACTAAATGTGCTGTTTAAAGCTTATTATATATATATATATATATATATATATATATATATATTTGATGAAAGTGCATTGAAGAGAAGCATACTATCTAATTTTGTGAAGGTACAATAAGCGTTTGATCATTTTCTTTTTGTTTGCCATTGTTGTTTTCCTTCTTTTGTATAATTATGTTAAGAGTTTTAACACAAATAAGTTTTGTCCACTGCTATAGCTTGTATCTAGAGGTTCCCCCAAAGCCTTGTGTGGTCATAGGTGGGGTTTTTCAGAGTTGGCTTAATCTAGAGTGTGTGATGCTGGGATTAGAGATGCATAATTACTAAACTAGACAACTGCTTAATTTCCAAATAATTTCTAAAGATCAGGGAAACTTATTGAACTTGTCTTTATACCCAGAAATGTGTAATACTTTGCAAAAGTAAATGAGATATCCTGTGTCCAAGAAAAGTAGATTCCTTTTAATAAGTTGAATCAGAAAACTATTTTTATGTTATCAAATTAAACCCCTACTTTATAATATTTACTTATAATATTAAATAATGTTTAATACTAGTGAGTCAGGTAATAAATTTACCACTCAATAGCTAGGTGATAATTATTTGGGTATTACTTTGCATTATTTTTGTGTGTCAATCTATAATAATCTTTATTAAAATTATCCCGTTCAAGTTAATTTCTTAGGTGAAATTACAAAAATATTCATGACGCACATGTATACCATGTAGCATTTTTGCAAAATATTATATTTCTAACATCATGTTGTACTTAATGCAGAAGGCAAAATTTCACTCCCCTGAGTCTTCTTGGGTCATTCCTTTTGCTGTATGGTTTTATATTCACAAAAACTGTGCTATCTCTCCCTCTGAATTTTTCAGAAGAATCTGACAGTCACAGAACAAATACTGCTGAGATTAAACTGTCTATAAATGGTAAAACTGATATTGCCACAGATTTCAAGCATTTATAATGTCCTCCAAAGAGTGACAAGTAATGATTTAATTTATTTCACTTTTAAACTCTTCTTAAACTTTATCTTTTCTATAAATTTACACTAAACTGAGTAAAAAGAGTTCGAAGTTCTGTAAGCAACAACCACCAAAAAGAAAAAGTCAATAATCAGTGAGTCCCTAAAGTTTGTCATGTGCCTGTTTGTGTTTAGCTTGGACAACTCAATTAATCCCTGTTTTCTCTGTTTCTGTATTGTCAAACCAAGCATATAATCAGGGCTACCCAATTAATTGTTGATAGAAATTAAATGGAATGATAAAAATACCTCAAACAGTATTGTAATCTAGTGAACAACAGTATGAGCAGTTTTTTCATAATTAATATTAAGTTGGGTAGATTTACCACCAAACATATAGTTGCATTAACCAGGAACCTACAGGGTTTCTTCCTCCAATGACAGAAGAACACTGAAGTATAAGCATCTGTTTTTTCAGATTACCTTAATTATAAGAAAGCTTCTAGTGCCTCTTACTATACAACAGTGAAGAACTACAGTGGAATGATACAGGAGAAGCATGTTTAGGTATAAGGAACTACATTGTGATTGTTTTTATTTTTTAACTCAATAACATAAAACAAAGCAATGGCTTTTTATGTAAGAGATATAGGCAGGTTTTTTTTTTTCTTTTTTCAATAGAACTTTCCTAAGCAATAAGTTCTACCATATGGGTCACAGAGAGGAGTGGAGTGGGAAGTAAATGGGAAAATGGAGACTGGAAATTATGTAGAAGTCAAACTTACTAGAGTGGAAAAGAAAGGGAAGGAAATGTCAACTATAACCAACAAAACATTTCCTTTTTTATTTATTTTTTCCCCATTAAATTTATTGGTACATTTTAGGTATAAAAGATGTTTAGTACCTAATTTTAAGACTTCTTCTAAAGCTACAGTAATCAAGGCAGTGTTGGTGTAAGGAAATACATAGATCATTGGAATAAAACAGAGAATCTAGAAATAGAACCACACATATATGGTCCACTGAGTTTTGAAAGATTATTTAACATTAGCATTTTATAGAATATAAACTCAATTCAAGAGCCGAGGAAAAGATAGTGTTTTCAGCAAATGACACTAGAATACCTGGTATCTGTATATAAAAAATTAACCTCAACCCTTTACTTCCATACATAAAAATAACTTAAAAGGATCTATGAACCTAAATATGAAAGTCTAAAACTATAAAACTTTAAGAAGAAATTATAAGGGAAAATTTTTTTGAATTTAGGCTAGGCAAGAACTTCCTAGGGTACAAAAAAACATGATGCATAAAAGAAAAAAATTGATAAATGAGATTCCATCAAAATTTAGAACTTTAAATGACATCATTAAGAAAATGAAAAGTAGTCCTTAAACAGACCATATTTACATTGCATATAACCTATGACCAGAATATATAAAGAACTCTTACAGCTCATTAATAAATAACCCAAATAAAAAGTAGACATAAGAAGATGATAGATAGCCAGAACAGCGGAAGGAAAGGTGTGCAACTCTAGAATCTAAAAAATAGTAATCAATACAATAAAAAGATTGAATTATACAATCATTAGGGAGATGAAGTTAGAAGTTTTAAAAGCCTTGTCATGACTTTTTTGTTGTTGTTGGATTCTGCCCCTTTGCGTTTAATTTGTCATGTCCAGTGGATTCATTCTGCTGGGCTTCCTGAGGTTGTGATCCTCATTGTCTTTTCCTAGGATATTGTCTAAAATTTTGGGGGGTGCGGTTTGGTATTCATGAAGTTCCTGAGGTGCTCTTTATCACGAACGTATCTTATTTCTCCATCAATTTTGAAAGATAGTTTTGCAGGGTACATCAATCTGGGTTGGAGGCTGTTTTTCTTTAGGGCTTGAAATAAATCACTCCAAGCTCTTCTTGCCTTGAGTGTTTGTATTAAGAAGTCTGCTGTGATTCTGATGGGCTTTCCTTTGTATGTGATTTGTTTCTTTTCTCTCACTGCTTGTAGAATTTTGTTCTTCTGTTGGATTTCTGGAATCCTAACTACTATATGCCTATGTGTAGTTTTTTTTTTTTTTTTTATCAAGACTAGCTGGAGTCCTATATGCTTCACTTATCTGTATGTCAAATTCTTTTCCCCTGCTTGGGAAGTTTTCTGTCATCACTTCTGTGAACAGTTTTTTTATGCCATCTGCCCTCTCTCCTGTTTCTTCATTGACTCCAATCAGTCTTATATCATTCTTTTTTGCATCATCCAGCAGCTGCTGGATTGATTTCTTGTGTTCCCTTACAATTTTAAAGCAATTTTTCTTTTCCTGGTCACTAATTGCAATCTTATCTTCTTTATCTGAAATTCTATCCTCACATTGGTTCATTCTACTTCGATGGAGTTTTTAGTCTCTTGGAAATCTGTTTGTATATATTTTATGGATTCCATTTGTTTCCTATGTTGGGATTCCATCATGTTCCTCAGATCATCTATTTTTTTTATCTGTGTCCTCTCTAGATTTATTAATCATGTCTTGCACCATGAGTAAAATCTTTGCTGTTATCTGAGTAATTATTTCTGATTTCATTTTTCCCAGATCCTCTTTTGTTGCAAGTTCAGAGAGTCCAGGTGGTTGAGTATCAGATTGTTCCATCTGGTTTCCCTTTGGGGTTGCTGTAGGTGATCTGGAAGTCTGTTTATGAGGCTTGTTTACATGTCTTCTCATTTCCACGGGGGAGGGTGGTGCTTCTGGTGCCCGCATGGCACACCTTGCCCTAGGAGCATGGAATGGCAGTGAACAAACCATTTTCCATGTGACTTAGGAAGAAGGTCAGTTCTAAAATTATCTTTGCCAACATCTCAACGGCATAAGCATTGACACCAATGCTTGATAGTTTCATAACTAAATGAAACTCACATTACATTTCCATTCTTATTCACTTGCTGAGACACAAAGATATGTCACTAATCAATAGTAATATTTACATTGTAAGTATTCAATAAATATCTGTAACATGCTTATTAATTAGAATAAATAATTAAAAATAGATTTTTGTCTTGAATAACATCAGATAAATCTTAGGTGACACATTTTCATACAGAAGCTATTTTTAAAAATTGTATTTAAAGACATTAAAGTCTAATGATTTTCTGGACTTTATTAGGTATTTCAGGAAATGACTAGCATCAGATCTGGCTATTCATTTTAAATTCTCTGTGTGCCTCTCATGTCAATGTGAGAATGTGCATGTGTGAAAGAATTGTTTTAAATCTTACTTTATGGCTTCTTTTGCTTTAAAAATGAACATTTTCAAATGAGCATATAATCTGTTCAGAAAACAGTGTGAATCCTTCACTTAAATTAACAATGAGCTCTAATTACCCAATTTAAATTTAGTTTCTAGGAGACATTAGTAGTCATAATTATAGACTGGTTGGATAGTTGCTGACCAATTAGGCAATCTATAGCTATATTTTAGATAATCACTGTCAAATTTCTCTGGAATATCTGGTGTGTGAATCCTCTTTATGTCTTGGGCAAATATCTACCTGCTCATCTCCAACACAGAACCAGGTTCAGTTCCTCATTTTATTCATAGTTTTCCATTCCTTCACATATCTATGAATGCTATTTTCTGTACTGATCTCAATTTATCAGCTCTTCTTTGGCTTGGGCACAATATAGACTCTGTCATTAGTAGCATCTTTCAGAAAAGTAACATTTTATTGGATGACAAACCACTATAATTTTTCCTACAAATTTTGATTGATAAATTTGGTTTTAATTTATCCGTATGTGTTTTACTTTTTAAACTCTGTACTTTGAAATGATTTCAAAAAGAAAAAACTCAAGAGTTTCCAAACTAAGTTGCTACATTTTGTCATCTTTGTCTTACCTTTTTATGTGTATTTGTGTGTATGCATTTGTTACGATATTTGGAAAACCATTTGAAGATAAAGTTCAGACATCATGTTTAAGAACCTCAGTATTCTGGGTTACTTCCTCTGAAAAGGACAATTTATAAAGTCATAGTTCAGTTACCAAAATCAAGCTATTTTACAGCAAGAAATATTAAATACTGATATGTATCAAACATTCACATTTGAAGAATTTCTATTCTTGGTATTCAGCAATGTTTTGAATAGCTCATTGGGTGAACTTGCATACAATTTAGAGGATAAGTGTCTTGCCTCTTTACTGGCCATTAATCAGTACATTACAATGATTAGACTTTAATTTTGCCTTTAATTTTCAAGACATTACAATGATTAGACTGAACAAGACTCTTTAAGATTTTCCAGAATATAGCCCCCCTATATTTTATTATATTAAAATTTAGGTAATACATCTTGGTCAAGAGTAAGAATTAATTGATGTCCTTTCTCATTGAGTGAGAAGGAGTCATACCATGGTTATTTATCCTATTTTTAGTGATGTTAATGTCACTTGGTTAAGATTGTGGTCACCAGCATTCCACCATTATAAGATCATTTTTATCCCTTTGTAATTAATGACAAACTGGAAGTTGAGTGGCATGTGTGCATGATTCCTTAAAAAATACAAACAGAATTTAATTATAATTTAATGCATTATAATTTAAAACAATTACTAATTAATCTTCTTGTCTATGTTCATCTACTCTAAGTTTATTAAACACATTTTCCTATCCTACACATGTAATAATGTCACATAAATATATTTGTCATCATTTTGTTGCTTATACCTCGTAAAGAGTACAAAAATCAAATGTTTGGAAACTTTGATTTCATGGAATTAAAATCCAAAGATCATAAGTTTTCTCAGGCAAACTGCTATTAGAAAAAATATGTCATAAAAATGAAAGGGAGATTATTAGAGAAAAGGAAGGGGATTACAATGGAGGATAAGGGAAGGGGGTAATGGAGGGTAGATGCAAGGAAAGTATGTCGTATGCATGCATGAAAACATCCCAATGAAGTCCATTATTCTACATAATTAATGTGCACCAATAAATAGAAAAATAATTCAGAAACAGAATCTAGCTAACATGGTCTAAAAATACTATAAAGTGATTCATTTGATATGTTAGGTATAGCTGTATGACTTCATTATACAAAGTACTACATATAATATGAGCACAATAATATTTAAGATTAAAAAGTTAGACATTTTCAGTTATATTGACATACAATAAATAGGTACTTAGAAGCTTATGCTATTGAGATTATTTTAAAATTATATTGGAAAACGTATGACTAAGATTCTCTTTAAGTGACGTGCTTCATGGGCTTGGGTGATGGAAAGGATACTTTAACTTGTGCAAACTTTAAGTTAGTAGTTTTGGTTCCTTGTTATCAGATAGAGAGAAGTGCAAGAAAATTGGCTTTAATTCACTGGCAAAACTCTGTGTTGTCTCACAGAGATTTAGGAAATCACTGAGCTTTGTATCACTTTGAATGAACTGTCTTTCTTCCTTCTTAACAGTGCATGAGTCAGAATAATGATTTATAATAAGTGGGCCATTCTTTAATAAAAGGTTTCTCAGATGGAGCCTAGGGTAGAGAGCTCGAATGAAGCAATCACAGTCACCCTTGGTTGTCCTCAGCACTCAGCACAGAGTCTCAGTAGAAGGAGGAGGAATTCCTCAGTAGGAGGAATTACATTTATCAAATTTGAATTTTATCTCTTTCTTGTTAAGAAATCCAGTAAAGTATTATTAAGCCTCCAGTATCACTTATTAAGCAGGTTATGGTGTGTGTGTCTTTTGAAAAACAAGGATGTATTCTCTTTTTTTCATTTAGTTTATTGGTACATTTTAGTTATACAATACCGATGTATTCTTATGTGCCCAAAATCATTTGAATTTGTGCCCTTGTGCATGAATATTCTAACACCAGATTAACTTTTAAACACTTCTGTCTTCTTTTTCTATACACATCTCACTGAAGCAGCTAAAATGAAATTTTAGAGCTTTTATCTCAAGAGTATTATTTATTACTAGTAAACCCTATTAGATCTTGAGGAACAGAGAATACAACAAAATCAAAATAGTATTTTTAACAATGTCAAAAATTTTTCATATGATAATTTAGTTAAGTCTAAATTCTAATTGCTAAAGTATTGCCATATAAATTTACACGTGTTCCATTCATGTTTTAGCCATAGTCTAGTATTTTTTGGAGCTTATAACTCTTTCCATTTTTATTACTTTGGTCTTATGCAAATTTATGTTTATCTTCAGAATAATCAGTAATTTAAGGGTGCAACGGAAAGAAGTCATATTACTAAAGTTGAGCTAATTAGCAAATGCTAGAGTGAGTATTAGAACTCAAAGACAATGTCTAGAGTCACCCACTTCCCTGCCGGAACGTGCAGCTTCTTATTGACATCGCTAAAGGAAGCCAACTCAAGTTTTTGTGGGAATTAAGACACCAGAGTGAGACAAGTGGATATCCTGAGTTACTTCTCTTTGTAATAGGAAGATATACTCAATTGTTATATAGTTTGGGTCTCTTTCATTTGCTATACATTTTATTTTTCATTTTCATCAGTACAAAATTCTTGCTATTAAATTTACATATACTTAATTTTAATTATACATAGGAAGGTTATCTTGACTAGCGAATCAAAGCAAACATGTATTTTGAGAAAGTAACACCACATCACCCAGAGTTTCATTAATGATCCTTTGAAGTTATGAAGATCAGCAACTTTGTACATTTTCCCATCTTTCTTCAGTGCATCAAATTATGCAGAAACACAGGCGATTTAGTCATAGATCAGATATGAGCAGATATTTAATGTAAAGTTGCATGTTAACCAGGCATCAGTCTCTTAAATTGTAGCCTCTGTGATATAAATTCAAAATGTTTAAAAATCTGTGCCAGTGTAGACATTCCTGAAATATACATTATTATACCCATACTTCAGTCTGTTCTTAGTCTGTTTGCCATTGTTTTCAAAATAGACTATCACAAATTTGTCATCATTAACTGAGCATTTTACAGTTGATATTACTAGATACTGCCATATTATTCTTAAAAAGTTGTAGAAATGTACACTGTCAAAAATCATGTATATAAGAGCCTATTTCCCATATCCTCATAAGCACTAGATGCTACCACTTTTATTCACACTTATTTAGTTTCAGGAGTTTTTAAATTTTTACTTTCAGTTTTCTAAGCTCAGGTAAGCTACAATATTTTCTTTGTGTTTTTAACAATATTTCTCACTTATAAATTGTATGAAATATATTTTACCTCTTCCCTCTTAGATATATTGTATTTTTGCCTAGTTCAAAACTTGTTTGTATTATAAGAATATTTAACATTTTACTATATATTGTAAAACTTTTGCAATCTGTTATTTATCCAATTATTTCATAATATATGATTTGGTATGGGTCATAACAGAATACCTTATCTGAAATTTTTATCTAAAATCAAATTCAAAATGGAAAGAAAAAATCAGAGCCAAAATCTTTTCAGAGTAATACAAATGGGGAGAACCTTAAGATGATGAAGACTTTCTGCCTAATGGTAGAATAGAGGCTCCTGAAGGGCTTTTGGTATTTTTTTGTTTGAGAGGACAGAGAATGATCTTCGGGAGACTGAGATGGCTGGAATTTGTTGGAAAGGCAGCTAAATGAGCCAGATGTCCTTAAACTAAAGCCGAATCCAAAACAAGCCTCTAAGTCTGTTCAGGTCTATGAAAGATGAAAGAGGTAAAGAATATGCAGAAGTTTGCAGCTAGCAGAAGTTGGCTCATGAGGTGTAGGGAATGAGCCATTTGCGTAATGTAAAAGATCAAGGTGAGACAGCAACTCCTAAAATAGAAGTGGCAACCATTTATCCACAAAGACTTGGCTGCAATAATTGATAAACATGGCTATGCTTTAAAAATTCAATATAAATGAAACAGTCTTTTATTGGAAGAAGAAGCCATCCAGAAATTTATAGCCTGAAATAAGCTATACATGGCACTGCTGCCCACTGCCATGCAACAGAAAAACAGGCGTGTAAAATATTGCAGTGAATCCTTGCCCACCTTGTTCACCAGATCTGAGGGTGCAATTTCTCTCTCTTCCCCAAAGTCAAAATGACCATGAAAAGTTGAATTGATCCAGGACACTAAGGCAGGCACAACTATACAACTGAAGACATGAAAAAGGACTTGTAGAACTGCTTCAGAGAGCAGCAAGAATAATGGGATAGTGTTTTTGAAGCAAGGGGGAGTAGTCTGGGAGTTATGTCAAGGGACTTTTTAACTGTGATACATAATTTTAAAAAATTAAAAAAGGAGAGGTTGATGCCTGGCTTTAAAACTTCAAAAGATGGGCTAACTTCCTTGTTAGGAACTAATGCATCTGGTGATTACACTGATACCAGTGACCATGGACCATTCTGAAAATCCCAGCATCTTTAAGAGTTACACAAAATCTCTTCTGTCTGTGGTCTATATATGGAGTAACAAAGTCTGAATGACAGCACATCTGTTTATAATTTGATTTACTGAATTTAAGCCTACTGTTGAGACAGTTAAAAAAAGATTTCTTTCAAAATTTTGCTCTTCATTGACAATGCACCTGCTCAACAAGAATCCCGATGGACATTCAATGAGATTAATGTTTGCTTGCCTGTTAACTCAGTACCTATTCCATAGCTGATGACCAAAGTGAACTTTTGATTGTCAAGTCTTGTATTTAAGAACACAATTTGTAAGGCTATAAGTGCATAGATAGTGATGCTTTTGATAAAATCGGACAAGATAAATTAAAACAATTTAAGAAAGGATTTCTCATTCTGCATGCCATGAAGAATATTTGTGATTCATAAGAAGAAACAAGAATAAAGACATTAATAAGAGTTTGGAATAATTTGATTGTGACTCTCATAGACAACTTTGAGAGGTTAAAGACTCCCGTGTAGCAGGTACTCCTGTTGTGGTAGAAATATCAAGAAAATGAGAATTGGAGGGAGAGCATAAAGATTTGCCACAATCTCATGACAAAATTTTAATGGATGAGCAGTCGCTTTTTATTGATAAGCAAAGAAAGTAGCTTCTCCAAAAAGCAACTACAATATTCTTGGTGAAGATTCTAGAAACACTGCTGTGAGAAAACAATGACAAAGAATATTACATACATTACTTGATAAAGCAGTGGAAAGGTTTGAGAAAATTAAGTCCAGCTTTGAAAGAAATTCTGCGGTGAATAAAAAGCTATGAAATAGCACCACATGCTAGAGAAAATCTTTCCAGAAAAGAAGAGTCCATCAATGGGAGGCACTTATTGTCCTTTTTAAGAAACTGCCACAGACAACCTGTCCTCCCACTACTCCCATCCTGATTAACCAATGGTGATCAACCTTGGACATGACCCTCCAGACCCTCCACCAGCAAAAGAGATCATGACTTGCTGAAGAAGTTTTGATTTGCCTAGAATTTTAAACTACAAGCTATGTACACTTTAGACAACCTGATATTACACATTTAACAAACTACCATATATTGTAAACATTATTTTTACATGGAATGAGAAACAAATAATATATGTGATTGAATTCAATGTAATATTCAGTATATCGCTGTGCTCTGGAATGATACACACAGAATCTCCAAATTATGTTTGTACCCTCTGTGTTGTTTTCACAAGGATCAAATCACCTAATGACTTAATATCAGAATGTATGACTATTATTAAGACATAAATAACTATTTTTATTAACTGTGCTCTCTTGGTACATTATATATATCTTGAATATATTCCTTCAATATAAGTAAAATTTTCATTCCTTTGATCGACATTTCCCCAATCTCTCTACTACCAACTTTTGGTAATCACCATTTTACTTTTCTTCTCTGAATTTAGATTTTTAGATTTCAGATAGAAGCAGAGTCAGGTATTATTGTCTTTCTGCAAATGGCTTGTATTATTTAGCATCTTTTTCAAGTTCATTCAAGCTTTCATAGATGGTAGAATTTCCTTCTTCCTTTAAGTTGAATAACATTCTGTTGTGTATGTATGCATATCATTTTTTCTTTATTTATCCTACATATTCTAATGGGTTTGTCAAGATAATCCATCTTACAAATTTGGGGTGCATATATCTCTTTGACATACTCATTTCTTATATCAGCATGAGATTATGGAATCTTACATTTTATATTTAATATTTGAGATAATTTAAAATTAGGTATTAGATTCTAAAAACATTTGATCATATTATCTGTATATAAATATAACTTTGTCTAGTATTTTGTAATATTTTTACATGTCTTTTTTATTGCTCTTGTAAGAAATTGCAAAATAATACTGAAAGAAATGTGTTGTTAGTAGATTTTCTGAATATTTTCCTTAGGCATTACATGGTACATTGAGAAACCTATACTACTTTAGTTATATTGCTTCCTGTATAATTTGAGTAACAATTTAGCAGCTCAAATTAATAGCTAAGAGGATTACAAATTAAAATTTATATTATAAATATGAATATTTTAATACACTGAAAATAAATATTTTTTCCAACAGTAATTGAACAGTGAGCTTTCTTGTGCAGCAGAAAGTCTGAATGAGCATAGTTCAAATGTGAACTGTACAAAACATTATAAACCACAAGGGTAGTGTAAGAACCATGAATTTAATAATAGACCAACACATCACCTCTAGGTATTAGTAGGTAGTTTTTCCCAAAATATTCACAGCAATACCTGAGGTTTAGTGAGTGTACTTTACATAATCTTCCCACTCCCCAATTCACAATTAGAACTCTTTCACTCATTCTGAAATCTTGACAAGACTTTCTGATTGTCACTAAAATTCTAAGGCAGAAGTGGTGCTTCTGAGCTAGGGTACCAACAGCAAGTGTTTCTGTGTAGCTGAGGTCTCTTTCTCTAAGTGCATCTGTCTTCCTTTTACTGTCTCCCTGCTTCTGTCTATCTCAGTAGATTGTCTCTATCTCTCATCAGAGCACTCACATTTTATCCAGGAAATATGTGAGGAAGGCCAAGTTATTTGGAAAGCCTCAGGACAGTATTTGATTTTTTTTTTTTTTTTTTTTTTGGTACCAGGTATCAAACTAGGGTCCTTGCGCTTGCGCAGCAGGCAGGGAAACCACTGAGCTAAATCCCTGGCCCGGACAGTATTTGAGTGTAATAAAGTTTCCACAGATTTCTAGCTTCAAGAAAAAAAAAAATGGTGAGCATATTTTCAAGGTAATTCCAGACACTGGTCATTTATTTTTCTTGAACTTTCCAATCTCTCATCAGAAATCCTAGACATCATGGACCATTGACATCTTGACCCTATTTTGCTTATCTGGATTGAGGAGCCACAGGATTTATGAAGGGAGTATTGCTATTTGTAGCTGTCCACTCAGGTAATTCAGTATACAGCTAATGTACACCAATGGACTATGGGAAAGAAAGCTTCCACAAACATGGAAAGGTTCATCCCTAGTAAAAGGAACAGTAGCTTGTTTGTTTTTAAAATAACAAGCAGCTCAAAATAAACATGATGAGAAAGAATTAAGATAACACATACCTTGAGCTCACTCTTTGCTATCTCTTCTTCCAGCTTCTGATGAGATCAACATTGTTTGAACCCAGCTGAGAGACAGAGCCCATGAGAGCTTGTTGATGTAGTTTGTATGGGTGGAGAAATGGCAGAGTATTTCTTCAGGCATAAATTAAGGATTGTAAGTACATGTACTACACACAAAGTTCTAAATGATTTTTCCCTGAAGCAAAGATGTATAAAAAGCAATCACAATAGCAGAGACAAATACTACCTGTTGTGAATAGAAAACTTACTCTTTCCTTGCGTTCATATTCATATTTATGTTGGCATTCTGAAATCAGGGAAAACATACAAACTGATTATTAAAGTGTTCTGTATTTTCAGGGCAATAATGAACCATTAGTGACAAAAGTAATGGCACAATTTATGGTGGTCCTAATTAAGGTAAATAAAATACTCTTCAAGTGTACACACACAGAGAGAAATGATAATAACATTTAGATTTTTTAAAAATAATGGTTTTGTATTTACAGAAAACATAAGAGAAACCCAAAGTACCTACCTCATGTACCTACACATGAGAAGCAAAAGTCTCCTTTCCACCACATTTATAGTACTTAGCCCAACTTTACCACTATTTTCTTTTTTTGGTACCAGGGATCGAACTCCCGTCCTTGCACTTGTGCAGCAGGCGGCGAAACCACTGAGCTAAATCCCCAGCCTACCACTATTTTCTTGCAAAAACATTACCTTTGTTTATGTCAATGTTCATTTAGGATCTTATTTTTTATTTAAATAAGAAAAACAGTATAAAATTGTGATATTATATATATATATATATATATATATATATATATATATATCTCCTAGTGGAGTTTATTTTAATAATGAAAAGTAATTTTACTTGAGAAAAATCAATTACTATAATTCATCACATTAAGCCTAGCAGATAAACACCATGTGACAATTCCACTTCATACAGAAAAAATACTTTGACAAGATAAAACAACTTCTTGTGCTTTATAAACAAAATGAAACTTTAAGAAAAATGAAAATGTGAGTAAAACATCCTCAACTTAATCACAGGAGTCTATGAAAAAATGTAACTAAGACATCTAACAGTGAAAACTTAACTACTTCCCATATAATGTGAGGAATAAATCAATGTGTCCTCCCACCATTTCTAATTATCACTGTGTTAGAAATTGTATCCATTGCAATAATATAGTAAAAAATAAAATAAGAAGTTTGGAAAGGAAGAAGAAAACTTGAC